>NC_092207.1:28929453-28959615 GCF_043381705.1 Parasteatoda tepidariorum | reverse complement strand
TATATATATATATATATATATTTTACTTGACAAACTGTAGGAAAAATACTTAACTTCGACTAACAAAAATTTGAAAATTTAAAAAAAAAATTAACTAATAGCTGTTTAAACTCTTCATTAAAAAAAAGCTAGATTTAGTTAAGTGTTGAAAAGTTCTGTTTGAAGTATACTTCTTCGGGCTATTTTTAAAGGTTTTAAATAAAAAATGCTTGAAAAGAAAGATAAAGTTTGTCATTGATTTTCTCTGCCGCAAGGAAATAACTTCACGTTTTAGAAGATTTGGCAGTTTTAAATCTCTTCTTATTTGACTATAATACTTCGTATAAATTGAAATACTTAATGAAAGTAATTTGAAATTGATCTTTGGGCTATCATTAGGATAGAAGAATATGACGTCATGTAATAAAAAGATTTTTAGAAAGTAATATGTATGTAATTATGTATTGTATCTGTTGCAGTCTCATCACAATTATTCGGGATTGATAGACTAAGGAGATTTTCTGATCAAGAATTTTTTTTAAAAAATCCTCATTTTGCATATTTTAATATCTTACGCTATGGAGTACATGTGGACGAAACTGTTCTGGCCAGAAACTATTTCATATAGTTGAAAAACGCGATCATCGAACTTTTTTTTTATACCCGTCGTTGAACAGCCGACCCAATTTTATGGGTTTGCAACTACTAATGTTCAACTCCGTAGCCTTGCAATTTTGAACCCAATCCAGAAGACAAAGGAACTCCTGGATCGAGTATTGGAGAGAATTGTGCCTTCGTGGAGGACTTTTTGATGGAGCTAACCCGTATTTGCGCTACAGGGAGAGGAAGACCACGAGAACCTCCCACGGTTAGCCTGACAGTGAAAGGACTCTAACCCATGCTCCGTCTACCACTGAGGATATTTCACGTCAGCACTTTGGTCGGTGCATGCTGGATGCGGGATCATCGAACTTACCGTTTCGCGTCGTCAAGTGCTCACGGACGTCGTGGGTGGCAATCAGTGTAAGAAGAGTCGTGATAGCTCAGGGGATAGAGCATTCGCCTTCCAATGCGGTGAACCGAGTTCGAATCCCAGCGGGGGCTGGTCGATACGAATTCCGTATCCGGCTTGTACCGACCACAGTACTGATGTAAAATATCCTCAGTTGTAGCGGATCATGGGCTAGAATCGCTTTGCTGTCGGGCTAACCATGGGAGCCTTTCGTGGTTTTTCTCTCCATGTAACGCAAATGCGGGTTAGTTCCATCAAAAAGTCCTCGCATTTCTCCCACTACCTGATCCAGGAGTTCTCTTGTCCTCTGAATTGGGTTCAAAATTACAAGGCTACCAGGTTGAACATCGGTAGTCGTAAATCAAAAAAAAAATGGGTTGATTATTCAACCACGGTTATTAAATAAAATGAAAATCAGTGCAAGAAGCAAACAGGCTTATATACAAAGGCCTGTTAAATGACAATTTACTTAAATTATGTACGAACTGTCGCTTATTTGGACGTTTTTCTCGAAACACATCTTTCCCGATGAAGATGTGACTTAAATTGCCAATTATTTTGGCTAATGTGATCTTCAATGACGGTTTTTCAAGGCTATTACCAGCACGTCAAGGGTATTCATGCTTTACTATACATCATTCGACTTTTATAAAAGACGCCTCGTATGATCGGAGCAATGCGTGTCTACCTCCAGCAAGAAAGCAGGATCTGTGGAATGTTCAAAATGAGGCTCAATTCGGACCACTAGACCAGAAACCACCTTAGCCATTGCCTATCTTTATTCAGCGCCCTCTATACTAATTATAAAAATGATGCAAAATATCAATATGGAGAAAAGCTACTATTTTTGTGCAACTAAAAAATTATGTTAATCTAATTTCTTTTAAAGTTGAAACATGTTACTCTGATACTGAATTGTTTGGGCTCATAAAAAGTTGCAAAAATTGAGATTTATTCATCGAGAAGCCAAATTGTTGATTTTTGAAAAAAATTTGATACTTTTTGAAATATTTAAGCATGCATATATATATATCGCTCAAGGGCTGCAATAGTGGCAAAACTCAAAAAACACGCGTTTTGGACTAAGAACAGGTGTAAATAAGAAAATACGCATTCTTTCAGCAGCAATACTAGCACAACTCATAATTCAAATTGAAGGTAATCTTCGTTTAAGCAAACTAAAGCATTTCTGATCCATTTTGCTTAGCAATGAAAACTTTAAACCCTCTTATCTCAAAACTTTATTTTTTGAATTGTGCCGCTATTGCAGCCCATGATCTATATCTAATCTAATCTAAATCTTAATCTAAATCTAAATCTTAACCTTAATCTAAATCTAAATCTAAATCTTAATCTTAATCCGTTCTTTAGCTCAGATCTATCTAATCCGTTCTTTAGCTCAGATCTAAAATAATGATGTAAACAGATAGAACTTATAGATTAACTTCGAGTTTATGGTACTTAAACTTTGGCTTTATTTTCCTTGGCGAAATGATGTAATCCTACTGAAGAAAATATTCTTACTGATGTACCGTGATTTCTAAAACCGAAAACTAGACATAGCACTGGATAAATGACATCCTTTCGATCGTGATATCTTCAGAAGCGTTGCTGGGACAATGCCTGGGGACAGATTTAGTATTCGTGCACCTCTCACATTATGGCTATTATGTTATTGAGTTATAGGTTGCGGTTATCTAAAAACTGAATAGAGAGGATTGCTTTTTGACAGTAAAAAACAAATAAATAATGAAGGCAGTAATACTTAGAAGATATATTTGAACAACAAAATATAAGACTGAAAATAAAAGACATAGTTTAAAACTTATCTTAAAGTAAATCATAAAACTGAAAAAAACAAACTCAAGTTCATGTTTCAATTTATTTTTTATAAATTTTGAACAATTAGATTAATATCTAGCTAACCAATGGAATATATTTGAACAATTGATATCTAGCTAACCATTGGAATATATTTGAACAATTGATATCTAGCTAACCAATGGACCAATTTATATATATTTAAATTTTTCGTACACGTCGACACAGAAAGTCTCCGTTTCTTTCTCTCGTTGGCAACGAAGAATTTAAATGTCGAGCATGCGAGCTGTTATAGGCAAGAAAGAGGAAATGTTTGCAAATTTCTGAAGGAAAATTCTTGCCTCTAGTGGACAAGTGGAGCTGAAACGATCTGAGCTGTAAGTTGGGAAATATTGAAAGTTTAAAAACGAATAATCCATATCAACAAATTATATAGTTGAAAAACGCGATCATCGAACNAAAATTCCATGTGTAATTTCTTGAGTTATCGCGATTTTTGTGAATTTTCCTTAATTTATGGTAACCAGTGTATTAAAAAATGAGTATTAGTCATGCTGTTATGCTTTTTAAGCCTGATGCAAAAAAAAGCGTGCTCGAAGAGCAGAAAAAATTGTTGATGATAGTTATTAGGGGACCAGAAAGTAATATCGTTCTACGCAATAAATAATCGTTAGTTTTAAAAACCTATTCATTTTTTTTTCTATCCATTTAGATTCGGCATTGAAAGGTTGTTGCCTACGAGGGTGAATATATTATTGATTAAAAATAAAATGTGGATAACAAATATCAAATACACCGAAACGACGTTAATTTCCGGTTCCAGTAATATTTAAGGCGTAACGTTTAAAAATGTGTAGTAGACGTCACGTCATACATTTTGCTTTTAAACAGCACAATTATTTTTTGCAAGTTTTTGATTGCATGTCATTTATTTCAATTTAATTCTTTTTTTTTACTTCCATAGCTTAAATTTTTTCGATTTTGCACTAGAACACATTTCAAAATTGATTAACTTAGTAGAAAGCGAAGCGAGCATAATTTGCAAAGCAAACCATATAAGATTGCATTTTTTTTTTTCATTTTATTTTATAACCGTCATTGAACAGCCTAGACAATTTTGGACAGAATACAAAGGAACTCCTGGATGAAGTATTGAGAGAAATTTGCCTTCGTTGAGGACTTTTTGATGGAACTAACCAACATTTGCCTTACATGAAGACCCCAAGAACCTCCCACGATTAGACTGACGTCTAACCCATGATTCGTCTACCACTGAGGATATTTCACGTCAGAACTGTGATCGGTGTAAGTCGGGTGCAAATTCGTATCGACCAGCCATCGCTGGGATTCGAACCCGGTTCACCTCATTGAAAGGCGAACACTCTATCCCCTGAACCCCCACATCTCTTGTAAGATTAAATTGCAATATTCGAGGGTTGGAGAGCGTCAGCCAACAGAGGGTGGAGCTCACTATTTAGAATGAACTTTCTTTAGATTGTTGCGCAGACAAGTTATTCTTGTCTAAAATACACTTAATATATTTTTAAAACTTTTTTTCAATAAATTTGTGTAAATTTTTAATTAGAATTTCAGAGGGATGCAAGGGAAAATAAAACCTGGTAATTTGAATTCGCTTTCAAAACTCAGAAAAGGCCATAAAAATATCAGAAAAGTATTTTCATTCACCTATTATGTATGACAAATACATACCTGCCAACTTTTACGCATTTGGAGTAAAATTATATTTTTATATTTAAAGTGGTAGTAAAATGTCTGCTTTCTATATGTTCCTTGCATTTATAAACTTAATTTATAATCTTTTTGATCACCACTATTTTCAAAAAAATTAATCCTATATATTAATTTGCAATACAGTTTTGGTAGTCGGCATAAACTTTTTAAAATACTGTGTACGTTTTTGCCTAAAATTAGAATTTAAATTCCATTTTACCATCACTGGGGAAAATCATCCTCGAGCGGAATTAAAAGTTGACAGGTATGCAAATATTAAATTGGAAGTAAATATGTATTGCGTACGTGAATATGTAATAAGCGTAGGTAATTATAAAAGTATACAACAAAGAAGAATATTTGAATCAGTGTAATGTTAAAGACGGGAAATGTCATGGAAATAAATTTAGATGCATTTTTTCTGGAATTCATTTGCAATTATGTAACACGAATTTGGCACCCCTCTAAAGCTACGCCCGAGGACCCCTTTCTCCTTCTAGCTCCTTTTTTTAACAGGAAACTTGATCGCTGTAAGCTTTAGGTCATTCTTTAGCGGAATTTCGTGTTGCGACTACAACAACTTTCGAAACTATTCAACCTAAGTTGTAATTAATTCCGAAAAATTATCTATGAGATTCTTTCGACATTTGATGTCAAGATAACGTTTGTATCACAATTTTATTGCCGAATCTTTAAGAGCCATTTCATTATCAGTCGTATACTTTTTCACTAGACATAAGTCATTTTCGATTTTCTGAGGAAGATGATACTGAAATTTATTTTCATGGGCATGCATAAGATTAGCAAAAATAAGTGGTAAGTATAATTTATTTTTCGAAACTATTAACCATATTATAGTAAAGGATGCATGTAATTGAAGAAATATGTGCTAAATTCTTTTTTCGATTTAATTTATACACTGCAAATGTTTAGCCTGTAGTCAAGGTCATGCCTCACATAAGTAGAAGTTTAACACAGCCTATGGTTCCTAATGATATAAATGTATTCTTTAAATTCTTGCATTGTTTTTTGGCATCTGCGTTTAATCAATATTAACCTACCGAAAATTATAAGAACGGAATGTCCATATTTATTCAGTAATAACTAATGAATATTTTTGTACAAATTTTGTTTCATTTTATTCGTTGAAATACGTTCTATTGAACTTAGTGATGAAGTTTTAAATTTTAATTTTATAAATATTTTTAAAACTTTTTCGAAGTTTAACTCCTTTTTTCTCGCTCTCGTGAAAATGACGGGATGAGGTTTCACCCTCTATTTCTCTCTCCCGTGATATTTCCGGGCTGGAGTGTTTAGTAGTAACGCGCCAATAAGAATAAAACTAATTCATTTCTTTTGNAAATTTTAATTTTTTTTTTTTTTTTAAAACTTTTTCGTATTTTAACCCCTTTTTTCTCGCTCCCGTGAAAATGACGGGATGAGGTTTCGCCCTCTATTTCTTTCTCCTGTGATACTTCCGGGTTGGAGTGTTCAGTAGTAACGCGTCAATAAGAATAAAACTAATTCATTTCTTTTGCCCGGAAAACATTTTATTGCTCATTTTACACACCAGATGGCAGTATCAGGATATTTTTAAGGTAATTGTCGATAGTTAGTTTGTTTAAAACTAGATGACGGCACTAATCATATACGTAATACAAATACAAAAGCCAAAAAAATAGGCACTTTTATGACCGTTATCTTGAAAATTAACCGATCGTTAAGGGGTTAAAGTTCAAGTTTAAAAGATGCTAACAACCTTTAAACTTCTAATTCGGTAAGTAAGTTCAATCGAACGCATTTCAGTGTGTTTTGTGTGTTTCAGTGTGCGTGATAAATTTAAACAAATATTGTTCAAAAATATTAATTGGCTTATAAATAAATGAGGAAACTCTGCTCAGATAATTCTTATGTTAACAAAGAGGAAATAGATAATCTTTTTTTTATCTGAAGGAGATGCTTAAAGAGCTTATTTCTATAGTACTGGAACCATTGCCAGTTTTAAACTGCAAAATGTATCGAAAAAACTAGTTTAGAAGTTAAATGTTAGTCGTGTAACAAAATGGCTGAAAAGAGAAGAAAAAAAATTTACATTTTTCTTTTATTTCGTGCATTATTTATTGTAATATGTTTAATAGTTTGAAAATATAAGCGTTTAAAATTCGATTATCTATTTGTGCTCTGCAATGCAGATCATTTTATAGTTGCTTTACTGACTGATGAAGCCTGTTATCAGTCACAGTCAATGATAAGAAAGTCCTCCTAGCGTTTTTATGACACATTTTACATTTTGGGTATCGCAACTATTATTTAAAAATTAATAAACTTGCGGTACTAAAACCACCGATACATTAAACAAACCTGACACCTAACGTAAATCACACGAAACCGCTCCAACATCACCAACAATAATCACCACTTTATTTTTAAGCGTCGGAGTGGCCAGAGCCCGTCTTGGATCTGAGGCACTGAGATACAAAACGGGCTTTAATGCGTCGTAAACCATTCAATGTGAGGAAATACTGCGACGTCCTTAATAAGGCACTGATTTAAATCTCAATTTCATTGCTCTCATAATCAGCTAAGCTTGAGTTACACCAAAAAATGCCGCACCTTTTTGACGCACAACATTTGCATTGCTTTCAAAATGCCATTTTGCTGTTTTATAATATGGGGAGAGCCAATGTGATAAATAACCTTAATCTTTCAGCGAAGAAAACGTAATAATGGTAAATGCATTTTATAGAACTTTTGGCGAGATCATTTTTTTTTTTGTCGTACCCTTCCTTTTATCATCCAGTAATCGCGTTGGCCCCAGCAAATTAGACTGTAACCATGAACTTGCTTTATGAAAGCCATAAAAGTGTATTGGCTGTCTGTGAGAGGGATTAAAGTTTTCACGCTTTGGGAGGTTGTTAATTTGAGCTTAAAAATCTCTAGGAGTTGAAATGCCCTGAAGAAACATTGTGGAAGTTTAGGTTTTCAGTTTAGGCGTGCGTTATTATTGATTTTATTATCTGGTTTCCCGCAATTCTAGGGTGGAATATTGTAATTAAAGTTTGACCATTTACAGGCTAGCTGGAATTCTGTGACTAATGAATTGTGTTCTTGCAGAATATCTCTCTAATTGAAAAATTTCGACTACTTTAATTTGTGCCGATGACTTTAGTCAAGTTTTAAAGGGATAAACTTACAGAGCAATAAAGAAAAATGACAAAATTTGAGTTTGAAATTCTGTTGAAGCTTAAATTCCCTGATGGGGACATTTTAAACCTTTGTTGAAAATGTAGGTCTGAAGTTCAGGGGAATGTCATTAGGGATTTTATTATCATGTTTAACGTAACTGGCTTCTGAGTGTGTGAGGATGAACTATTTCATTTAAAGTTTTAAAAATTAACAGACAGGATGGAGGGTGATTTCACCTGGTATTTTATGTCGAATGACACATCGAATCAAAATTTCTACCACGTTAGTTTGTGCCGATGATTTTAGTATATTTTTCATAAAATATGCAAACTAACAGACATATTACGCAATGTTTGTAACTAGCTTTCGCGTGTGGGTGGAATAATGTAATTTAAGGTTTGACCATTAACTTGTGAGATGTGCTGTTTTCGACTATTTCAGCCTTCATCTTACACCAACATAGAATCGAGTAACATCTCTTATATACGAGTGAATTGAAACTATATTTTTGTAGTGGTAGATACACTACAGTACTCCCCCACCAGAATTATATCTGTGATAAAATTCGAATAGAATAGGTATGATGGAATCGAAATATACTGTAATAGAATAGAAATATAATGTAGTGTATCTACCACTAAAAATTGACTAGCTGGGATGCTCACATTTCAACTGGAAATCTTTGCCTGATGTCACCAGCAGAATTTCTTGCTATACGAAATTTCGACGTCTTTAGTTTGCACCGATGACTGTAGTCTATCTTTAATGGAAGGCACAAATTAAGAGTCACAAAACTAATATGAAGAAATTAATTAAACCATTTTAAAACTAAGAAAATAAAACAAATTTGCTTTCTCTCTCTATATTTCTATTACTTCGCAATCTTTGTTTTCTTCTTCGATTAAAGATTCACATTGATATTTCTTTATATTTCTACTACTTCGCAATCTTTGTTTTACTCTTCGATTAAAGATTGGCATTGATATTTTCACATGTTTCTACTACTTCGCAATTTTTATTTTACTCTTCAATTAAAGATTCACACTGATATTTCTCTATATTTCTACTACTTCGCAATCTTTGTCTTACTTTTCGATTAAAGATTCACGCTGATATTTCTCTATATTTCGACTACTTCGCAATCCTTGTTTTACTCTTCGATTAAAGATTGACATTGATATTTTCATATGTTTCCATTACTTAATGATCTTAATTTTACTCTTCGATGAAAGATTCGCATTGCTATTTTCCCATGTTTTCCCCACTTAGTGATATTTGCTTTATTTTTTCTTTAAAGGTTCACAATGGTGTTTTTGTCTTACAATATAATTCAGCCAGTAAGGACGTTTTCAACGCAAAAAAAAAGTGGTTTAGAGTTAAATGTTGAAATCTTACATTTGATCAAAAATTAAATGCTGTAAGAATGCGAAACTGCTAGTAATTTTATTGATATTTTGATTTTTAAATTTAATATTTATTTTAAAGGTTACAACTTAAGAAATACCGTGAACTTGTCGCACGTCTTAAGTTCAGAAACACTGCATTTTTTTCGTTTTATATATTTGCTTACAGCGTCTAAACTGAAAAAAAGCTTTTAAAAAATTTTTAATATGGAAAAATTTTCATTCAAGGTGANTGATAAGAAAGTCCTCCTAGCGTTTTTATGACACATTTTACATTTTGGGTATCGCAACTATTATTTAAAAATTAATAAACTTGCGGTACTAAAACCACCGATACATTAAACAAACCTGACACCTAACGTAAATCACACGAAACCGCTCCAACATCACCAACAATAATCACCACTTTATTTTTAAGCGTCGGAGTGGCCAGAGCCCGTCTTGGATCTGCGGCACTGAGATACAAAACGGGCTTTAATGCGTCGTAAACCATTCAATGTGAGGAAATACTGCGACGTCCTTAATAAGGCACTGATTTAAATCTCAATTTCATTGCTCTCATAATCAGCTAAGCTTGAGTTACACCAAAAAATGCCGCACCTTTTTGACGCACAACATTTGCATTGCTTTCAAAATGCCATTTTGCTGTTTTATAATATGGGGAGAGCCAATGTGATAAATAACCTTAATCTTTCAGCGAAGAAAACGTAATAATGGTAAATGCATTTTATAGAACTTTTGGCGAGATATTTTTTTTTGTCGTACCCTTCCTTTTATCATCCAGTAATCGCGTTGGCCCCAGCAAATTAGACTGTAACCATGAACTTGCTTTATGAAAGCCATAAAAGTGTATTGGCTGTCTGTGAGAGGGATTAAAGTTTTCACGCTTTGGGAGGTTGTTAATTTGAGCTTAAAAATCTCTAGGAGTTGAAATGCCCTGAAGAAACATTGTGGAAGTTTAGGTTTTCAGTTTAGGCGTGCGTTATTATTGATTTTATTATCTGGTTTCCCGCAATTCTAGGGTGGAATATTGTAATTAAAGTTTGACCATTTACAGACTAGCTGGAATTCTGTGACTAATGAATTGTGTTCTTGCAGAATTTCTCTCTAATTGAAATATTTCGACTACTTTAATTCATGCCGATGACTTTAGTCAAGTTTTAAAGGGATGCTAAAACTTACAAAGCAAAAAAGAAAAATTACAAAATTTGAGTTTGAAATTCTGTTGAAGCTTGAATTCTCTGATGGGGAAATTTTAAACCTTAGTTGAAATGTGGGTCTGCAGTTCAGGGGAATATTATTAGGGATTTTATTATCATGTTTAACGTAACTGGCTTCTGAGTGTGTGAGGGTGAACTATTTCAATTTAAGTTTTAAAAATTAACAGACAGGATGGAGGGTGATTTCACCTGGTATTTTATGTCGAATGACACTTCGAATCAAAATTTCTACCACGTTAGTTTGTGTCGATGATTTCAGAATATTTTTCATAGAATATGCAAACTAACAGATATATTACGCAATGTTTGTAACTAGCTTTCACGTGTGGGTGGAATAATGTAATTTAAGGTTTGACCATTAACTTGTGGGAAGTCTTTGTTTTCGACTATGTCAACCATCATCTACGAAAAGGTACCCCAACATAGAATCGAGGTATATACCATCTCTTATATACCAGTGAATTGGAATTATATTCTTGTAGTGGTAGATATACTACAGTACTCCCCTACCAGAATTATATATGTGATAGAATTCGAATAGAATAGGTATGATAGAATCGAAATATACTGTGATAGAATAGAAATATACTGTAGTGTATCTACCAATACAAACTGACTAGCTGGGATGCTCACATTTCAACTGGAATTCTTTGCCTGATGTCTATCTTTAATGGTAGGCAGAAATTAAGAGTCACAAAACTAATATGAAGAAAATAATTAAACCATTTTAAAACTAAGAAAATGAAACAAATTTGCTTTCTCTCTATATATTTCTATTACTTCGCAATCTTCGTCTTACTCTTCGATTAAAGATTCACATTGATATTTCTCTATATTTCTATTACTTCGCAATCTTTGTCTTACTCCTCGATTAAAGATTCACATTGATATTTCTTTATATTTCTACAACTTCGCAATCTTTGTTTTACTCTTCGATTAAGGATTGGCATTGATATTTCTTTATATTTCTACTACTTCGCAATCTTTGTCTTACTCTACGATTAAAGATTCACACTGATATTTCTTTATATTTCTACTACTTCGCAATCTTTGTTTTACTCTTCTGTTAAAGATTCACATTGATATTACTCTATATTTCTACCACTTCGCAATCTTCGTCTTACTCTTCGATTAAAGATTCACATTGATATTTCTCTATATTTCTACTACTTCGCAATCTTTGTTTTACTCTTCGATTAAAGATTCACATTGATATTTTCATATGTTTCCACTACTTCGCAATTTTTATTTTACTCTCCGATTAAAGATTGACATTGATATTTTCATACGTTTCCACTACTTAATGATCTTAATTTTACTCTTCGATTAAAGATTCGCATTGATATTTTCACATGTTTTACCCCCTTAGTGGTCTTTGCTTTATTTTTTTTTAAAGGTTCGCATTGATAATTTTATCTTAAAATATAATTTAGCCAGTGAGGACGTTTTCAACGCAAAAAAAAGTGGTTTAGAGTTAAATGTTGAAATCTTACATTCATTTGATCAAAAATTAAATGCTGCAGCTAGTTACAACTTAAGAAATGCCGTGAACTTGTCGCACGTCTAAAGTTCAGAAACACTGCATTTTGGTTCGTTTTATATAATTGCTTACAGCGTCTAAACTAAAAAAAAAGCTTTTTAAAACATTTTTAATATGGAAAAATTTTCATTTAAAGCGATATTGAAGTATCTAATTTTTATATTAAAATAAATGCTTGATAGCATTTTATGCAGTTGACATGATTTTGGCCCCCTGTAAGACAGTTGAAAATTAAATTCGCCAAGCGTCGATAGCGACTTTGCTATCTATCTCATTCTTGTTCCCTCTATCTATCTCATTCATTATTTAAAAACTAAGCCAGCAGAGAAAAATCTATATATATATTTCTCTTACACGGCGATAAAAGAAAGCCTTATTACAACTCCCCGAATGGCAAAGCTAGAAAATCGATCAATGATTGCCGCTAAAAATTTCACATGCCAAATGTAGCTGAGGTGGCTCAACATATAGCGCTTTTAAAAACGGAATTTAAGGTAACCAGAGAGAGCATGAGCATTCTCACCAAATGTGATCTCTTCCGAAATTCGCCTAATCAGCTGCGGCAATCTCATACTATTAAGCTTGGCATAAGTGAGTAGTCTTTGTCGATAGATCTCTATTTTAGTATTTTGTCGAAAGCGCTTTTTTTCACGAATTTATATATTACGAACTTATTTGACGATTTTTGATTTATATCACGAATTTATTTGTTTTATTATTGTTATTAGTTATTCATTGAAAAATGAGTCTCAGTCGTGCTGTTACGCTTTAAGATTTTATACTATAGCACATTTCTAATAGGTTTAACGAATTACATGTCATTTATTTGAATTCAAATTTATTTCAATGACTTAATATTTACTAAAAGGATGTAATTTTTTTTTTTTTTTAAAGTTGTTACATGGATTTGAATGATTGTTTTGAATTCTTAGAATTTTGTGCATTTGCAATGTACCTAAGTTAGTAGCGAGCGAAGCGAGCTTGGTTTGCGCAACAAACCATATAAGATTGCGTAGCAATTTTCGGGGGTTGGCGAACGTTAGCGAGCAGGGGGCGCAGCCCACTAGTATTTAAAATTTGATAAAAGATGGGATTTGGTGAGCAAAATTGAACAAACACTTCATCTCTAAAAAAAATTACTTTTCATAATTGTCTCTATGTTATTAAAATTTTAAAATCAAGTCAATAATTACAATGTATTTCTATACTATAAACTTTGCTTCATTATTTTCCCCATTTTTTTTAAATTTAAATCATTTGTTGAGGCATTATTATTTTTTTTGAATAGTAATTCAGAATATACCACCAATAAGAGAAAAATTAAGAAAATTTATATTAAAATAAATGGAAATTATAAGAAAAAGCATACTTATGGTGAATTATGGTTTTAAAATATTTTTAAGAGACGATTTTTTGAACTACCTATCTTAAGTTCTTTAAATAAATTTGACTTTCATTATAAGTCAACTAAAAGTTTCATACTCAAAATTGGGTTCCTTCAAAAACAAATTATTTGAAAAATATGCGAAAAATTCGTACTTTCTCTTAACAATACTGAGACGTAGTACCAATTATTTCATTATTTAAAAACTAAGCCGGAAACAGAAGGAGATTTTAAAAATTACTAAAAGATAGAAGAAATTAATTAAAAATCACGAATAAGACTCCCTTATTAAATAAGCAAATTTCACACTTTAGCGACTAAAGCTTAATGAAACTTTTCAGTTACGCCACTTTCAAGCGACTTAAGCGTTGTAATTATTTCCACGAGACCAGAAAAATTCAATACTTGGCTATCTCACTGAAAACGATTAAAAGGTGTTTTTCGCCATTTTTTTTTTCGGTAAAAAATTCTTCTCTTTTTCTCATTATCTGGAATAATTAGAAAGTTGGAGTTAATCTCTGGAAAGTTTGTTAATAAGAAATTCTCTTAGGAATGCGTAATTAGTATAGTACTCTTATATAACAATTTAAGGACAGGAGATGAGTTTACTTAGTTTATTCTTTGGTCATCATGGCTACGTGTATATTTATAGTCTTAAGTTTGAAAATGGCGTAAGATCATCTATTTTTAAATCAAGAATTTTTTTTAAAAAATATGTTAAATTATAATAATTAGCTTAGTTTTTGCACTTAAATAGATAGGCATTTATTTTATAACTATATTATAATTTAAGTGAAAAATTAAAACATAGTAAAAAAAAGCAACTTTTTTTTAAGGGACTTATGCCACTTTTAATATAACCATCCATATTCTCAGTTTCCTATGATAATAACGTCCAATATTTAATAATTTAGTTACATTGTTTTTAAGACACAGTGCTTAATGACTTGTTCAATATATTTTTATTGCTTGCTGTTTATGTTTACACGAAATCTTGAAAACAATTTAGTACATAAAGTTTGTCTTTTAAAGATTTACTTTAGAAATTTGTTTGGATTATTTTTTGTTTTGTTTAAAGTTATGCGCCAAAATAAGTTAAAAAAAGTTAGGTTGCCTACAAACAATATGCTTATAAAAATTTATAGGTTTATATAGAAAGTTTAAAAGATACTACAGTGTTCAAAAACTAATCATTAAGTAAATTTACATAAAAACTAGAAAGAAGAAAATAAAAAATATTGCGGTCGTAAATAAGAGTTTTTATTAAACTTCTGAAGCTAAATACAGTAGGAAACCGATTATCCGGAAAGGTCGGGACCATCACTATTCCGCATAACTGATTTTTCCGGTTTTCTGAATCGCTACAAAAGGCCGTTTTTTTTATAGTTAAACCCAACTAAAAAATAAAAAAAATTGGAAATAATCTTAAAAATAAGAAAAAACGATGAAGACACTAATGATGAAACACTAATGATTATTTCCAAAGTGATGGTAAGGTAAACATCTTTAAAACAAGAAAGAAAAATCGTAAAATCTTATGAGGAAAAAAAATTTTTTTAAAAAAACGGGGAGAAAATTTATTGAATTTCGTTCCGGTTTTTTGGTTTTCCGATTTTCTGATTTCCAGATAACGGGTTCTGTACTGTATTTGTTTAATTTGCTGATTAATAGGAAAACATTTTACTTGTCGTCCAGTTTTTATTTATTTATTAATTTGTTAAAAAAAAATTTATTCATAATTCAAGTTATATTATAAACTAGTATTTTGTCTCAGTGTGACGGCAGTTAGTGCTAAAGCGGTTGACAACTTTGATCAACCTAATAAAGTACTGAGGGAGCGGGGTAAACAAAGTTCTCGATTTCACTTTGAAGTTCTAAGACTACCAAATCCTGGGTGCCCTACCCTCTACAGAGGATCAAAATTTTGCCATGTCTTAAGATCATCATCAGGAATGTTTCCCAGACCGACGCCTAACTAATTAAAAACCCAACGTTAGAATTAAAGAGCATTTCAAACGAGGACTTTAAAATTTGATTTAGAAACTTTTACAACAAAGTAAGGAAGTATAGTGCCCAAAATAGCACTCCGAATAACTTTTGAACTAATGATCGGATTTACATGCACTCTACGACTTTTTTAAAATTTGATGAATAAGACTATTATGAACTATGTAAGACAATCGTGCTCAAATGTTGTATTTTTTCTCTTTAAAATTGCATTCTATAAAATGAATGATGTAAAAATTTGTACACCTTAAAATTTAAAACAAAAGAAAAAATTATCAAATTAGATTGAAGGGAAATGATTAATGACCAAGTCAACCTTCATCTATCAAAAGGTACCTCTAGATAGAATCAAGTTAACATGTCTTATATACTAGTGAATTGGTATTCAATATTTATAGTGGTAGCTACACCACAATACTCCCCTTCCAGACTTTTATCTGTGATAGAATTCGATGAACGGATACCACTAGTTAATTAATGCAATTTATTTATATCAATTTTGCTCATTATATTTTTTTCTTCATTTTTTTTTGTTTATAGTATTTCCCCAATTATAGTGTGTATTCAATATTTATAGTGGTAGTTACACCACAAGATAAACGAATTTGATAATTGCGTTCAAAGCTCGTCCGATTCTCTAAAAAATGTTTTCGTGATAAGTAGAAATACGCAAAAATAAATAGTTATCAAAGGGTCAGCTTTTCGACTAATCTCTTGATCAATTTATTGGCACAATATTTTCCAGTTTGGGTCTACTCCTCATATTTTAGAAGTCAAGAATCTAAATCCGCCGAAAGGAAGTTATGCTTATTCAATGAAAATACTTTTTTGTATCTGATTTCTTTACTTAGAATTTCGTCTGCAGTAATTAATTAGCATATCTGAGGTCAGATCTCGAACCTTTAAAAGTGAGTCCTGACNTAAGTCAACCTTCATCTATCAAAAGGTACCTCTAGATAGAATCAAGTTAACATGTCTTATATACTAGTGAATTGGTATTCAATATTTATAGTGGTAGCTACACCAGAATACTCCCCTTCCAGACTTTTATCTGTGATAGAATTCGATGAACGGATACCACTAGTTAATTAATGCAATTTATTTATATTAATTTTGCTCATTATTATTTTTTCTTCATTTTTTTTTGTTTATAATATTTCTTTAATTATAGTGTGTATTCAATATTTATAGTGGTAGTTACACAAGATAAACGAATTTGATAATTGCGTTCAAAGCTCGTCCAATTCTCTAACAAAATGTTTTCGTGATATGTAGAAATACGCAAAAATAAATAGTTATTAAAGGGTCAGCTTTTCGACTGATCTCTTGATCAATTTATTGGGACAATATTTTCCAGTTTGGGTGTACTCCTCTTATTTTAGAAGTCAAGAATCTAAATCCGCCGAAAAAAAGTTATGCTTATTCAATGAAAATACTTTTTTGTATCTGATTTCTTTACTTAGAATGTCGTCTGAAGTAATTAATTAGCATATCTGAGGTCAGATCTCGAACCTTTAAAAGTAAGTCCTTACGCGTGACAATGCGATCATTAGGTCAAAAATTATTTAGAATGTTTGTTCTTTTTATTGAGCCGGTATAGCGTGGTTTTCAGGGTACGGCACTGGACTCACATTCGTGTAGGCTCCTCGTGTAGCAAAGGGTGACTGATGCACTTTAAATCAGTCGGGTCGCAAAGTCCTCCACGTTTCCCTAACAAATCAATACCTCTGGGGGTACTGAATTGGAAATTGGTGGTTCTCTGGTTCAGGACAAAATTACGATCTGTGGACGAATGAATGGATGCATGAATGGGTCCACTCTGTAAACGGATGTGACGTATGGGTGTGACAGAAGTCTAATTCTTAGCGGCGCCACTGGAAAACAACAATCACACAACAACCACCCCCTCTGTCTTAATGGCCGACGACAGCAACAAAACAACTCTTGATATTGCAACCTTCACAACAAGGCAGGTGAAGTTAATTTGATTACATGATAAATTAAAATTTTCAGAAGTTATCAGATGAGTTCTGAAAATTAATAGACGCTCCTTTCATAAATGACGCCAGGTGTCTAAGGACGGTAGCCCTTCGCGCTGTCGTGCCACAGGTCCCTGTACTACTACTTTAAATTTATCTATACCATTCTCAGATGTAAAAGTACATATTAAAAAGTATATAAAATCTTTATGGCAGCAGCAGTGGGATAACCAAGTGAATAATAAGTTGCACGCTCATAAGTCAAATTTGTAACCCTTCCCTGTGTTGCGACTACGTAGTGCAGATATTAAGCTTACCCGTCTGCGAATCGGACACACCAGACTGACCCATCTACATTTGTTATTTGGTGAACCACCTCCTCAATGTAACACTTNCCTCTATGGGCTGTCGCCCAGCTGAGTTTAGTTCAGTTCCTTTTATAAATTTCAAAGTGTAAAACTGTATGGTATCATATGTAATAATAATTTTTTCTTATATTAGAATATTTAATAATAATTCTTTTATTATGTAATAAGATTAAATAATAATTCTTTTCTGCAAATTGTTGCTGACTTTCTAGCTGGTTATTATGCCTCCTTATTAGTCTTCAAGAATCTGTTATTACTTTCGTAAATAAAACTTTTTACTACCTGTAATTGAGATTAAGAAAAGAATTAATTAAAAAAAGAATTAAGAAAAAAATTAAGAAAAGAAATTTAAAAAGCGTTTTTACTAAAATGAAAATAGTGTTTGCATCATTTCAAAATAATGCTACCCTACTTAGAAGTTAGTTTCGTCTCAACTCATGAATCAAAAATGATCCGATCAATTCGAAAGTGAAATTCTGTCTCGAAATAAAATCTTATTACGTTCGAATACTTCCCTCCCTTCGCAAACATTACCGAACAATGGAATTTTAAATTTGAAATGTAATATAAGCTGAACACAGTGCTGGTATTTCTCAAATTGTGCGCATCTTTATGCACTCCAGTACGGTAAACGAAAATAGAACTTCCAAAGGATTTGTAGTCATATCTAATGACATATCGTTTGCACAAGTTGAAAAGTTGACAGTAATTGGATGAATACTTCTCTAATCGATATGCATAGTTTCCGTACCATTATTTAAACGTTTAAAGCGATGGATGAAATTCGACAAATCTTTAAATTGTTTTATATCGATTCATTGTTAGGCTTGATTATTTATTTATTTTTTTTTTTTTTACCCTTACGTTCCATTGTGATTATCATTGATTCTCCTTGAAGTTTATAATTCAAAATATCTGAAAAAGAAATCAATTGCTAAAGCTTTTTTTTTTTTTACACAAAAAAATTTTTTGGAAACGATCAAATATCTATCCAGAAATATACATCAGATCGAAAAAGTAAAAGCAGTCACATTCACTATTTTTTAAAAGCTGTTCAATGAAATCAAACTTGATATTCCTCCCACCCCCTGAGGGCAGGGTGGGTGGCAACTTTGAAATCTTAAATCAAACTATTTTTACACCCAGTACATATTTTAGCTAAATATCTTTTTAGAAAATAAAACTCATTTTGCAAAAAAATTAACGTTATTTTATTTTAAAAAATGAAATCTTTTTAGCTGTATTTCGAGAAACAAATTAGGAAACTGTGGAAACGTATGATATCAAAACGTTAAATATTTTTTGAACCTCTTTATTTCTACTTTCTTTTATACTTTTTGTGTTTAAAATAAAATTTCTTACAAAATAAGATAAAAAAATTTCGTATCTGTCAACACTGCAGAACATAATGTCAATTAATAAACTAAACATACATTTTCAATGTATAAATTTTTTTTGGGGGTTTGAATAATAGCTATACGCAAACACTTTTTTTTTAAATTTTTGTTAATTGTTCTGATTTTAGAGCAGTTAATGTTTTAATTTCTTCGTTACAAAGATATGCACAAAAAATAACAAGCGAATAACATGAACTTGAAGTCCTTTCGTACTGTTATTTTTATTAAAATAAATGCAGCCAAGTTTTAAAATTTTACTGTCCACAACTTTAATTGTCGTCGGCAGACATTAACACTTACCAGGTGTCCTAAAAATGAAAACTGGCGAATGAATAATGCATGCTTAGGAAACCAATTTTAATCCCATCAAATGATTAGCTACAGTTTAAAATGCCCTCTATTGACGAACGTTGCAACTACTGTAGGGAACCGATTATCCGGAACGGTCGAAACCATCGCTATTTCGGATAACTGATTTTTCCGGTTTTCTGAATCACTACAAAAAGCCGTTTTCTTTATTGTTAAACCCAACTAAAAAAAAAAAATTTGGAAATAATCTTAAAGATAAGAAGAAACGATGAAGACACTAATGCTTATTTCCAAAATGATGGTAAGGTAAACATCTTTAAAAAAAGAAAGAAAAATCGTAAAATCTTAAGAGGAAAAAAAAAATTTTTTTAAATGGCGAGAAAATTTTTCGAATTTGGTTCCGGTTTTTTGGTTTTCCGGTTTTCTGATTTCCGGATAACGGGTTCTGTACTGTAATTCTGAAACTTAGTGAAAAATAAAAAATGGTTTCTTAAGAAGAATGCTGTAAATCGTACATATCTGTCTTTTTCCTCTTTTTTTAATCAAATTTGTGGACTCTTGGTGCTTAAATTTAAATCTGTTAAATAAAATAGTTTCATTTTATATTAGCTCTCAGTATTTTCCTCGGTAAATATATTTTCGTGCATTTTAATAAAAGGAAAGTTAAATCATCTACGAATATCTACTTTTTATACACAAAATGCTTTACAGTAAGGAAAAATTTTAAAAATGTATATTAAGCAAAGCCTTTGGGTGAAAAACCATAATCATCAACATAGTTACTTTAAATTACTTTTTAAATCTGAAATAAATAACTTAAACTCAAATGGAAAGTATACAATATTCATCGTGAAATCCGATAATAAAACTTAACGCGTTCAGCGCTTATTAGAGTTTTCGAAGAGTTCTGATAAAGTTCTTGTAATATCCTTAGAAGAAGAAAAAACATGCGTTAATGTTTCAAGATATTTTTCGAAACTCTTCAATATTTAAAATGAAAATACATTCTTCTTGGTGAATTGCTATTCTAGTAGATTATAAAAGTCATTTAGAAAAATCTTATTTCGTGAAATATTATGAACTTGAGGAAAATGTAATTTAAAGTTAAAGGGTTTTAATATTTTGGTTTAAAAATGATACATTTATTCATAGGAACCACGAAAAATAACTGTAATTAGAGTTTCATTAATTGGAGATCCTCTTAGTGATACAGTTATTTATTTAGTCATTGATTCAATTAATTATTTATAATTTCAGAAAGTGAATGATTTAATTAGTGATTTTTCAATTAAATTGGCAACTTGACGTTCCTGTTGTTGACTTATTCTTTCAAATTAAAATTTAGTAATTCATTTTGTTATTTAATTTAATAATTCAGAAGACGCAGTAATTCATTCCGTCTCAGTTGTAAACTCTAGTGATTTAATAATTGATATAATAAATTAATTTAATTATTTACGTATTTAATAATTCAGTTATTAGTTTCCTGTTTCCTAAGAAAAAGTTTAAGATCAAAATTTCACAAAATATGATGAAATATATCTTGATATCTCTTCTAAGGGAACATTACAAAGTTCGGTAACTTTTGCCGTAGGCTTTGGTAATGATTTCAATAATATTACAAGTAAGATATGATTTTAAAATCATGCTGCATGGTTGTAAATTTAGTAAAATTAGATAACTTCACCAAAAAATTCGATAATTTTAACTGTTCAAACATAATTTAAAATATTGCAGAAATGTTCAATTTAATGACTTCTATTTTTACTTAATAAATGCATGTAACTTTGTAACGCAAGTGACTTTCAAACTACAGAAATGCTTAGTTGTTAACATTAATGATACTTAATGACGATCCATTCTGACGTCATGTGAATGATCCCAGCGCCCCCTTGCCACATTTAAATGAAAGTATTACTTGATACAGTAGAATTGAACAGTTGACACTCTAATATATATTATGCAGTATATATCTCTGCCATATTTTTACTTATCTCTGTAAGATTATATTTGTAGCATGAAAAAGTGATAATTCTTTGCAATTTGTTGTTTTAAAGTAGAGATTTTATGCTTTATTTCAATAAAAGTTATTGACTTGGGATTTGATAACGTGATTTATATTTATTGTTTTGAATTTTTTTTCGTACTGCGCATTTATGTAAAAACATAACATTTTCTAGTCAATACCACATCATTTATTTTATATTTTTGTTCTGTTGTACACAAAAAGTGTTTCTTTTATATTTTTATTTACTTCTATATATTTTATTCTGTCAAAAAATAGATTTCGTTATAAACAGAGAAAAGAAGAAAAAATTTACATTTATAAAACTTTCGGCTGCTTATTCTTCCCCTAGTTTAAAAAGAATTAATAGTGCATGTCATCCATGTTAATACATATTATATTCAAAATTGAAATAAATATAAGGACCAGAAAAACTATGAAAATTTAAAATATTTAAAATAAATCGTAATTATGTAATCATAATATGTATATCAGTTTTCAAAAAAACACGGCATCCTTAAAAAATTAACATTGAAGCATTTCACATACCTGAAAATAATATCCAAACGATTACAAAGAACTTAATAAATTCAATTAAAAATATTAAAAGAGAACAATAAACTCATTTGTTTAACTAGTAATTAAGTATTTTGTAATAGCTTGACGTTAAAAACGTAATGGCCAGAGTGTTGCTACTATAGCGCGCAAAATAACCAAATCAGTAACTTAAGGGCGCTTTTTCATTACACGACACGATAACGACAAAACGGATCCGATTGTCGGCGAACGACATAGAGTCAAGTAAAATACATGGCCAGCAACGGAGTGCTTTTTCATTCACCGATACGATAACGATTATGTCGTATCCGACAAGTCGATATCGTTTGTCGGAATCAAATGTTGGTTAGGCAAGCAAGTTTCTCCTCAAATCATGGCGAGTTTATTTGTTATTGTCTATCTTTTCTGTTTTATCTCCTCTTTTGATATTATTATTTTATTCAATTTTAATCGTTTATTTGATCATGTCAAATGCAAAATTTGAAAATAAAAGTTTTATATAATGTATTCTCATGTCTGGTTATAAATTTTTAATTTTATGATGTAGCATTTTTTGCATTATAAAGAGGTTGAAAGACTTAAACAATCATAAGAGTTTTATTGAAAATTTTTATAAATTCATTATATGCTTTAATGAAGAGATAATATTTTTTATAGTAGTAATGGTTTGATAAGAAGGCAAATAAAGACTCTTATGTATTTCAGACAGAACTCGATCTAATTACTGGTTTCTGCTTGATTGAATAATAAAAAATATGTTCCCTGATTCAACTAAAACATTTTTTGAAAAATGATAGAGCGACTTCATAAGATAAATTTGGTAAAACTCATTTAAAAAATCATCTAAAAAGATTATTCTAAGTGAAACTAATATTTTAATTCGATTAAAAAAAACTTTAATATTTTGAAACATTTAAAGAATTTAAGTAATGTTAAGTGATTACAGACATAAATTAGCGAGCAGACGCCAACTCAAAAGCCATATAAAAATTATTCCTCATTAACATCAATCTTGTTCTTGGCTTCTCTCATTCAGACGTAATTAAAAAATTTATTTTGGGACTTTTTGTAGCTTATGGAAAAGCACATAAAAATCTTCTTCAACATATCTTGCCTCATTTATTTCGTGGGTACTTACGTTGTTGCAGAAGTTGTGCTAATGCGCCAATAAAGAGCAATCCTGTTGTTCGCACACAGCAACCCCGTTTTCGCATGCAGTTATTTTTTGGATTCCTTGTTGCCTTGTTTGCTGATTTCTGACGCCATTTTTAGTGCCACGAAAATGCATCTTTGGGATTTGCCAAAAACAGTAGCGAAATATTTTACCCAAAAAAAAACGAAAATATATCAATTCCCATGACATGAAACTTTATTTTGGTAAACGTACGTTTTGGAAATGTAATTTAAGACAGTTTGATCAGCAAGTGGGGCTTAGATGTTTGTACAATTCATTCTGACAGTTGGAAAGGTTATCAAGCAAAGAGAATAGAAGGATTCCTACTTGCTAAGGTTTATCGTAAATACAAATACCTTAGCAAGTAGGTATTTGTATACATTTTATTAATCCTGATACAGGAGTTCATAATACACAAACAGTTGAGAGAATAAGGGCAGTGCTAAATGGAGGAACAAAAGACATAAGGGAACAGCGAGACATCATTTGGAATCATCATTTTATCAGAGTTCATATGGTGACAACATCTGGTGAAAGAAAACAGACTGTTTTGAATATATGTAAAACTCTCTATCGGCCCATTTTCCACCGAAATCAGATTGACTACTTTGATTTTAAATAAAGTGTTTCGAATTTTTAGATTTCAAATAGAGTGTTTTATTTCATGATTTGTCGCAAAAATTTAAATGCAGATTGGCGGCACTTAAAAACCGCCAAATCTGTAGCTGCAGTGGCGTTAATACGTAAGTACCATTTCGTGCACCCAAAAACGTTTCTACACTGCTAACCTTTTTCATCTAAAATAAAGTAAGAAGTTTGAGACAACGATTATCATCCGGCATATTTAAAGTTTGCAAAAAAAATCACAACAGAACACAAGCAACTGCTCATTCAAGCTCAAAACATTGAATGGACAAGAATTTCTAGTTCTCGGACGAACGATATCGGACAAGTGAAAAAACAATTGCTTGAACTATCCGGCAACGACATTGTCGTTCACACATTTGTCGTCCGATTTTGTCGGTATCGTGTCGTGTAATGAAAAAGCGCCCTAATTGTGACGCACCAATCTTTCCTAAATGTTTAAAACTGAAGCATGGAGGTAGAGGGTTCGAATCTTGCCACTATTTCTTTATTTTTATAGTTACACGTGCAGGCTTTGTTCTTATTTTACAGGGCGGACCCATTCACACATTCATCCACAGAGCGTAATTTTGACCTAAATCAGAGAATGATCGATCTCCTATCCAGTACCCCCAGAGGTATTGATTTGTTATGGGAACATGGAGGACTTTGCGACTCGACAGATTCAACGTGCATCAGTCACCATTTACTACACGGGGAGTCTTTGTCCGACGGGGTTCGAACCCACGAACTTTCGGACATTGGTCCAGCGCCCTACCGACCAGGCTATCCCGGCCTAAAAACGTTTGTAAAGTTGAAAAACAGATAGCATAAAATAAAGGACATCATAAAGATACAACCATAACTAGGAGAATTACGGAGGGACTCAAATCCGCTACCAGTAGATCTATCTTTGTAATGTCCTTCTCTAACTTTGACTTTCTATTCTGCAACTTGACTAGGGCTTATATGCCGTACTCTGTATTGAGAACACTAGCCTAAGTAGAGATGTGTAACAATAAATAAATAAATTTAGGCTCCTCCCTGGCCGAGCGATTTCACCGCCAAACGCTTTGTGAAGCTTGGTGGTGGCGGGTTCGAAACCCGTCGTAACCCTGGATGTATTCTTCGTGATGGCCTTCTCTGAATTAATCTAATCCTTCTACTAATTATTTCTACTCGACAAAGGTTTATAAGTTTAAATTGAGCACACAAGACTGCAAATGTATGTAACTTCAATAAAACAATAAATAAGTTTAACGAACATATGCATGTCAGTTGTTGTTGTATTTGTAGTTAATTTACGTCGCTCTAGAGCTGCTCAATGGGCTATTGGCGACTGTCTGGGAAACATCCCTGAGGATGATTCGACGACAAGCCATCACAATTTTGATCCTCTGCAGAGGGGATGGCACCCCCGCCTCGTTAGCCCAACGACCTGCACGCGAAGTCGAGCACTTTACGGTAGAACAGTTTAACGAGTACCAATACCGCACACCCTATGTCCCTACGCAGACTGATCCACGTGGTCACCCACCCGCACACTGACCGCAGTCAATGATGCTGATCTGTTGGGAACCGTGTCTTAAGGATCAGTCCACTGCGGGAATATGCATGTCCGTATGCGAAATACAATGAGTGGGTCGTGAACTCATGTCAAATTGCTACAAGCGACTTCAGATTCTTATTTGAAGGGTCAGGATTCTGTCCAACTGAAGAATAGATCGTAAAAATTTGAGAAAAGAATTTATCTAGTAAATCATTCAATAAATCTCCAGATTTTAATCACAAGTGAGTGTTAATGAATAAGTAAGTGATTTAGTTACTTCATTATTTAATTTTCTTTTAATTTGTTTATGATTGACTTAGTTACTTAATAGTTTAATCAAATACTTAAGATTATCAGAGATATTCCATTATTGATTTAGTTAGTAAGCTATTAAGTTAATGAGCTTGTTAGTTAGTTAGTTATTGAGTTGGTAGCACGTACGCTACTCAGACAAAAACTTGCTAACTGATTAAATGCAATCCCTTTAGAACAGATAGTTATAAAGTGATTATTGTTTATTATGATAGGTATCTAAATTATAGTGCTGTAAAAAGTAGGGTTATGAAAATACCGAAGTGAGCCGTTTCCAATTTAAAAACCAACTTTAAAAAAAATCGCATTTTTTCCATCATTTGAACGAATACTAAATATTTTGTTTCCATTATTTTTTTTACTATTTTTACTATTTTTTTTATTTACTATTTTATTAAACGATAAAAATCGAAACCTTAAAAATCGATATTTTTTGTTAAAACAGAGGACATTTTGGTAACAATATATGTAATTATTATAATTTTAAACAACATTGGGTTAATGTAATAATTGAAAAAGAAAGATAGAAACGAAATAAAATTTGAAAAATAATCAACTATACTTGAAAAAGAAATTAAAACCTAGGAATGCAGAAGCGATAAGAAAAAATAATAGGGGTGTAATTTTACACATTATAGACAGATAAATCATTATAACATTTCCAATTAGCAACGATTTTTATCTTCCTTGAAATAAGTTTTTTAAAATTTTTAAAAATATCTCTATAAAGGTTAAAATTTAAATCTGGTTAATCAGGTTAAAATTTAAATCTCTCCTCTACGATTTTTTTAAAACTTTTTTACGTCAACTCAAGCACGAGTTTATAATATCTCAAAAGAGAGAGAAGTAAATTTTCCCTCAAGGATGAATAAATAGCCATTGCTTAAAGCAAAAAAAGGGAGACTAATTGCCTAAAATTCACAAAAAATTGCGACAACTTTAGAGAAAATTTATAAAATTTAAATCTGGTAACATCTACTTTCCTCTCCGATTTTTTTTTCACAACTTTTTTACGTCAACTCAAGCGCGAGTTTATAAACTCTCAAGAGAGAGAGAGAGAGAGAAATAAATTTTCCTTAGAATAAAATAGCCATTGTTTAAAGCAAAAAAAGGGAGAATAATTCCCAAAAATTCATTAAAAACTGCGACAACTTTTGAGAAAATTGGAACTTCGAAAAAAAAAAACTCGTTAAGCTTAAAATAAAAATGGCCTTTTAATCACGTCAAATTCCAACTCTTATCTCATATCTGCATTTGTTAACTTATTTCTTTATCTTATATCTGCATTTTTGTGCTTGCACAGCGTTCTGCATGCTATTTTTTACTACAAATTTATCAGTTACTAGTTCTCGAACTAATTATTGAATATTAGATTTTTTTTTGTTCCATTGTACTCTCAGTATATTTTTCTACGGTCCTTCGTAATTTCAAATTTCTAAGTTTCATTGTTTTTGTGTAGCAAAACGAAATGAGTTGAATACCATAAACAGTGCTGCTCTTACGTTTTAAAGATAAAATTTATTTTCCGATTAAAAAGGGGTTTCTAAGGCTATAAAAAGAATAATAGCAATGTAAACGAACAGACTCATTATTACTTATTCTCCCTCCTAGTTTTTCGTGCTTAACTAATTCATAACTAATTTCAAAATTCAATTGTTTCCTAAAAATTTTTTATTCATTCTAAAGACTAACAGTTGTTGATTTCAAATACTTCCAAGATTTTAATCGCTAATTATGCTAATTATGTACAAAACTCGAAAGAAATTATTGATAAATATTATTGCTAAAAAACAATTTTTGCTTTTACTTGTTTAAGTAGTCAACTGAACTTTAAATTATTAAAACTGAAAATAGGAAAAAAAGTAAAATGTGGTTAGAAATGTCGGGTATGTAGTTTGACTTTAAACTTGTGAAAAGTTCAAGCATAAATTTTAGCAAAACTTCGCTTATTCTTTCTTTTTAAAGCAGTTTCACTGGAAGTTGAGTCAAAACAATGAATCATGTGTTGGCAGTTTTCTTATCAACCAGTGAAGAAACGAATGATTTATTTACAGTAATATTTTGTTTTGTGGCAGTAACTCATGGAAATTTGAAACATTTCTCAATGATAAGCATTTTGCTCTTAATGGTGGGTTAAATTAATTTTTATTATTTCGCTATTAACATTACTTACAAGGCAAATATAATAGTAATGATAGGCTAAACTTAAAAAAATATAAAAACTAAATTTATTGCATAAATATTATTGCTATAAAATATAGTTTTTGCTTTTATTTGTGCAAGTAGTCTACTAAATTTTAAATTAATGAAATTGAAAATGGGAAAATATAAAACGTGGTTAGAAATGTCTGGAATGTAGTTTGACTTTTTACTAGTGAAAAGATCAAACATAAATTTTAGTAAAATGTCACTTTCTCTTTCTTTTTAAAACAGTTTCACGAGAACTTGGGTCAAAACAATGAGTCATGGGTAGGTAGTTTTCTTATCAACTGGTGAAGAAAATAATGATTTATTTACAGTAATATTTTGTTTTTGGCTGTAACTCATGGAAATCTAAAGCATTTCTCAGTAATAAAAACTTTGCTCTTAAGGGTGGGTAATCATAATTTTTCTTATTTTGTTATTAACTTACATTACAATGCAAATTCAACAATAATACTATGAACTTATAAAAATATCGGAATTAGGTTTACTGCATAAATTATTCATTAAAATCTAGATTAACGTTTTGCAACATGGAGAAAATTTTATATCTTAATTTATGCGTTTGAACTTATTCAAATGCTTCTCATAATAGGCCTTTTTTTTAATTTTAAAATAGCTTTTTTCGTAATTGTGTTTTAAAACTAGGTCAGCCTCTGATTTTCGTAAAAATTTAACATTGAGAATAAATTTAAGTACGTTTCTTTAATAGTTGTTTTCCCTGGCAAGTAATAATTCAAATGAAAAAAATTTTTCTTACGTGTGCTATTTTTTTTTCATAAAAATACTTCTAGTTTTTGAGTTACAAAACTGTATATTTATTAATAGTTTCGAAAATAGATGGATCTTTTTATTCCTCAACAATTAATTCAAGAAGATTAACGTTTTTTAACTGTTTTCGGAAAGAGCTTCCACTCTTTTATTGTATTTTTTTAAATGGTACAAAGAAATGAAATATAAACTTCAAAAATACATTTTGTACTACGGTGAACAGCCGACCTGATTCTGAGTTTACGACTATAAATGTTCAACACCGTAGCCTCGCAATTTTGAATACAACCCAAGAAGACAAGCGAACTTCTGTATCAAGCATTGGGACGAACTATACTTCATGGAGAACTTTGTAATGGAACTAACCCGCATTTGCGATACATGGAGTGGAAAATCACGATTACCTCCCATGGTCAGCCCAATGACAAGACTAACCAATGATCCGTCTGACACTGAGGATATTTTGCGTCAGCACTGTGGTAGATGTGAGCCGAGAGTAGAATTCGTACCGACCAGCCATCGACGGGATCGATCCCCGGTTCTGGTGTCTGAAGAGGTATTCCACAAAGTTGAGGAGCCAATGGTTGAATAATTCTACTCCGAATTCAAAATTCATTGCTGGGATTCGAACTTGAGGAACATTTCCGGGCAAGGGTCCCTGTGCACTTTTAATCCTAAAGATATACCCTAAAGCCATTAAAAGTTTGTCACAACAGTTGTACGACCCCTTTGTTATATATATATATATATATAAAATCTGTAGCAGCAAGAGCAGATCTAATTTCAGATTTGAAATTCCCAAATTCCCTCACTCGAATTAGACAAGATTAAATATTTGTATAATAAACAAAAAATATATGTTGTAATTACCTGCAAATCATGACAATTCTAAGCCTAGAGTAATTGAAAACAATGTAAAATGGCTTAGTCCAACACGGAAAGGTAAATAGTTTTGATAAAAATCGTACCATGAATTGCGTGCAGCTCTAAAGTTGGTCCCCAAAATAGAAACAACACAAGAAACCTTAGATGTGTTACTGGAAGTTGAACAAATTCTAAATAATAGAAAATGGTAGAGCATTTTTAGAAAATGTCTTTTCTTATTTAACTTCTGTTTTGGTGTTATTCAATGTTTTCGTTCCAACACAAATGATTTTCTGGACATATATTTATGTCTCCTCTGTCCAAAAAGTAATAGCCAAAATCTCATTTTTCGCCGCGTTGGTTTTTTTATTGCTGGACACAAAAAAAACGAGTAATATAATAATAAAATAAAAAATTCATGTCAATTCCTAATTATGCCAACAAAGAAAAATTTCATTTTAGTTACTTTCAATTAAAAAATTACAAAATTTTCCCCCATAAAGAACTAAAATTAATTAATTAAATTTAATTAATGAATTAATATTTGAAAAAACTGTATTAGCGTCAAGTGTCATCCACTACAAGTTTAAAAAAAATAGTGCGTTGAGTCCCTCCGCGCGGAAGAAGTTAAACTTCGCAACCTGCGACGCTAATTGTAGAAGAATCAGCAGTCGTAGAAGGATCACTAGTTCTATTCAACGACTCTTTTTCCTGCTCCGCTCGCTTCCGTGCTCTGTAATCACGGTAATATTGTGCATTTTTCCCTC
>NC_092207.1:28872416-28928032 GCF_043381705.1 Parasteatoda tepidariorum | reverse complement strand
AGAAGAAATGCATTTTACCTTAATACACACATCTGTAACAGTATCCGAAATCGGAAGTCATCAGTTGCAAGTTTGTTGATAATAGAAATTAAAAATTATTGAGGAATTTTTCTTCAAATGTTTGGCGTGTTCTGTTCCTGAAAGATTTACTACTGTTATCTATAACGTTTTAAAGTTCTTCGGCCTTTTCCTTAGGGAAATTTTGTTTCTTATTTGCTGCTAAAAAATGGCGTCTTATTCTGTCAATGACTTTGATGGAACTAAATGAAAACGTGATAAATTAATGTCTGATATTTACAGGCTCCCGCTAGACGGCGTACTCGAGCGTTGCGATCGCGAATATAACATATATATGTGTGCAAATAGTAGGAATTGGGAGAGAAAAAAGGGGCGTGGTATCAGATAACTACAAAAGTATAAATTTGGTGACGTGGACCACACGTGCTACCACGTACTGTTCTTTATGGAATTTATCTGAGACAGCGAATTTAAAATAATTAAATATTTGACCGTGTGCAATAAACTTTTATTTTCGTTCAAATAGAGCTATAAGTTAGAAATTATCACTGATGCTATTTTTGAAATACGTGGAAAACTGAATCGCTTATAGTAAAATTTAAAACAATGACTAACGCTTAACCAATCAGAAAATTCCATTTCGTTTTTCGATCAACCCTATTTAATTAATGAGTTATTATTTGAAAAAACTGTATTAACACCAAGTGTCATCAACTACAAGTCCAAAAAAATGTATTTGAAATTGAATAAAAAGTATTTTATTAACGATTGAAAATTTGAACAAGATAGAGGGTGAACTAATAGAAGGAATTGGAAAGAAAGAAAAAAGAATTCTTGTGTTTATTCGAAGCGGAAGTTTCTATAAGCTCAAGTGACACAAAGTAAGTGAAAAACAAGGAAACAAGGAAATAAATTTCTAATGAATGCTAATTCTAATCATCAAATGAATTAAATCTTACCCAAACCAAATTACAAGACCTCACATTTACTAAAAGTATTCATCTATCAAAATTAGCACAAAAATACTTCAAAACGAATAAAAAATGAAAGAATGTCGATGAATTACTGGATTGTCAGTAAAAGTATTAGATAATTATCTATAAGTTATAACAAATCTAAGTCTGAGAGATTTGAAAACAAGGTAAAATGGCTTTGTCCAACACGCTAAGGTAAATAGTTATGATAAGAATAGTACCATAAATAACGTAGATGCTCTTAGGTTTGTGCCCAGGGGCAGAAACCACTCAACATGTGTTACTAAATTATTAAGGTACTAATTGCTGGAAGTTGAACAGGCTCTAAATAACAGAAAAATGAGGGTATTTTTATTGAAATTGTCTTTTTTCTTGTCCGACTTCTGCTTTGGCGTGATGCAATATTTTTGTTTAAGTCCAAAATGATTCAGTGAACATGTATTTATGTTTCTTTTGTCCAAAAAGTAATAGCCAAAATCTTATTTTTCGACGCGTCTATTTTTTTTATTGCTGGTACTAAGGAGAAAAAAAATATTTCTTTTGGCGTTTACTTGAAGTGGAAGTTTTAACAACCTCAGGTGAAACAGAGTAAGTGAAAAACAATAAAAAACTTGAGATTCGCAAAGATAAACAAACTTTTATGTTGTTATTCCATTGCTTACGCAGACTATGCGTCTCCGAAGATAATTTTTTCCCTTGAAACTTGTTTTTCTTTTCCTCCTCTTAAACACTTTGTTAAGCAGTTTCTGAAAAGCCTTTCGAAGTAGTCCGTTTCATACTTTTTCAAGAATCCGAGCAACTTTGCGGAATAGTAATTAAGAAAAAGATTTAAAATTCTTCCGTCGTTGGCGCCAATAAATTTCTAATTACATTTTTTATTTGCGTTTGAGAAAGAAAAACTGTCTGTATATTTATTGTTTTTCCGCTGCCATGTGACGGTTACAACTTATGTAAAGAACGTTTAAAAAATATTGCCTGATTTATCGCCAAGCAAAAGATATGTGCCAACCACTGTAATATTTTTTCGATTGTCAAATGTCTGAAACTATAAATTAAGACATTAAGAAAATATGTACTAATGAGCTTTCCCCGGAATATTAATTGTAAAGAATGTTGTTTTCTACCATGAAACATTGCATTAATACAAAATAAATCAAATTTAAACTTCTCATTAGTCATTATAAGAATTTATTGTTATAATCTTATGAGTGATTGCAGAAACATATTAGTGATTACCATAACCCGATTATTAAGATATATTTTGTTGGATGAATATTTAAGAATCACTTATTAGATGGAAAAGGAGATAAAAGACATAATACATATTACTTCCTTAATTTTCATGAAGAAGAATTATCTGAAAACAATTTCTTTAATTATTAAATAACTGATTAACATTTTTTTTAATATTTTTTTATTTCATTTTATTCCGAAACATGTGTTGTATTTAAACCTAGTTACTAAATTTGGAATTTCAAAGTCGTAAGTATTTTTAAAACTTCAGCGTGTAAAAACTTGTAAATACAATTTTAAGATTTAAAATTTGAATTCATAAAGTTGAAGAGAATATATGTTCCATTAAATAAAATACAATAAAAAAATGGTGATAAGTCACTTCATAAATAATAACAGTTTATAAATAGGAAATAAAGGAGGTCAGTTTATAAACGTTCATATAATTCTCCATGGAGGAAGTAAAATCCTTTTTTCTGTAAGTCTTAATGTTCACTAACTTAAAAATAAAAACAATGATTTTTTCAGCATGATAGATTTTTTAAATATTTTATTTTTATTCTCCTTAAATTTGATGTATATTTAATACCAAAATTATTATATTTCAATTTTATACATATTACACATAAATCACTTCATGAAAGAAGAAATATTAGGTTCTTAATTTTTGGAAAAAACGAAAATATATGTATATTTACCGTATGATTGATTTTTTTACCTTAATCAGCTATTAGCAGCAGTTTGAGTATCTTCCGCTTTAGTAAACCGAAAAATATACCAACAAGCGCTTATTTACGTTACACAACTACGATTTAGATCGGAAGGTATATAGGGGTAGATAGTAATCACGTGGCCTCCGCACCATGCTCCCCAACCACCCAACTAATTGGAATGAACTTTTTGTATCAGATATTACGAATTAGTTTTACATTATATTCAGAACCACTAAAACACTATTGACAAATATCCAGCAGCATGAGTAATTGAACTTCGTATTTCGGCCTCTGAAAATCATTTATTTTGCTTACATATCTTTATTTTTGTTTTTAAATGTTAATAAATGTTTTTGTTGCTGTTATTATGGACTTTTCACTCGTATTTATTTCTATACCAGCAGGGTTCGTCACAATTATGAAACTGTTTCTGGATTAAAACATTATTTAAAAAATGTTTTTTTTTCAAATAATTTTTATTCATTTATTTATCTTATTTGTAAATAATAAAAAGTTCTAGATGAATGCTAGTCAATTAAAATATTTACGCATTAGAAAAACATATTATCCTATTAAATAAAAATTTTGTAATGCATTCAACGATATTTTTTAAATATTTCTTAAAAAATATTTTTGTTATTAAACAATTTTTGTGTTAAAACATTTTTAAACAATTTTTTTTAATACTTCCTACTTATTTCTTTTTTCTTGTAAGAGCATTAAGTTCCAGATGAATCTTGTTCAAAGGAAATAGTTACGCAAATGCAGATAAATGTTATATTAAATAAAAACTTCATAAAAAGATTCGAAGCCTGGTAAAAAGTATTTATTTTGCTGTTGAATGAACTCCGGGGTATTTTGTTTAAAGAAAGGAAATAAGTAAATCCCAAATAGAAAGTCTTTGATGCGATTAGATCCCAGAAAATCTAATACTGAGATTTTCAGAGTTACAAGATTTGACCTTTTATCAAGCTGATTTTTGCGAATGTTCATTCAGAATCATTTTATTCAGACAAGATATTTAAAAAAATAGGCAACAATTGTATAAGTCTATTTTACAAAATCAAACATCAATCTAAATTTTTATATAAATTTCCATTTTACCAAAAATAGTAAGTGCGCATTAAATAACATAAATTTTAAAAACGTTTTTCTTTTAGAATCGATTTCTATAATTAAAAAAAAAATTTCTAGCCATTTTGTTCCATTAGTTTTTGAAATATTTATCTTTTTGTTATTTTTAGTTTATTATAATAAATTACTAATTGCTACACCACAAAAAAAAATTTTTTTCAAAATTCTCGTTATAAAAATGCTTACAACCATACAATTATAAATTCAGAAACTAGATATATATTTCCATAAATGATCTATTCCAATAGAATATATTTCCATAAATGATCCGAAATATAACTTAATCGAAATCTTAATTAGTTACTGAATAAACAAGGAAATTCCGAACGTATAATACCTCGCCATATATCAACATGGAGGGAAATACTTTTACTTCATGTGTACAATACTCTCTGAAGGTGACCCTTAAATTGTTTTTCTCTTATATTTGGTCATTTTGCACGTGGAAACATTTTAGAAGATTTAACGAAAACAACATTACAGTTGATTGATAAATTTTATCGGCATTCAGTCTCCGTACTTATAGTATGAAGCCGTACTGAGCTAAATAGTACCATTCTTTTATGGAGCCTACGTCTAACAAATGTCTAACCAGATCTCTAACAGATTCTTTTGAAATTTATTTTTCTTTATTTTAGCATACATCTCTTTCAACTGTTTTTATTTCGTTTAAATTTTATGATTCCTTTATTAAGTCCGAACTTCTAGCCAATTCCTTCGAATTTCCTTGATTTTCGAGAGACTCCTTTTAAATGGTATTCTTTTAAGTAATCAATTTACATAGCCTAAAACTCTTCTTAATTCCATTGAAATTAATTTTTTGTTTAATTTTAGTACTGATCCCTTTAATTAGTTAATTTTTTAGTAAGTCTAAATTATACAATCCTCTAATGTGAAAGCCGTGGTTGCCCAGGAGACAGAGCGCTCGGATCCCTCTGAACCGGGTTCGAATCCCAGCGATGGCTGGTCGATACGAACTTCGCATACGGTTCATACAGACCACGATTCTGACTTAAAACATTCGCAGTGGTTGACGGATCATGGGTTAGAGTCCCCTTGACGTCAGGTTAACCATGGGAAGTTTTCGCGGTTTTCCACACCATATAGCACAAATGCGGGTTAGTTACATTAAAAAGTACACCACGAAGGCGAATTTCGCCCAAAATTTAAACCAGAAGTTCCCTTGTCTTCTGGATTGCGTTCAAAATTACAAGGCTACGGAGTTGAATATTAGTAGCCGTAAACACAAAATTTGTGTCGGCTGTTCAGACGACGGTTATAAAATAAAATTAAATTCTCTTATGTGAGCCGCGTTGATTCAGGGGATAGAGCGATCGTCTCCCATTTATGTGACCTAGGTTCGAATCCCAGCGACAGCTGCTTGATTCGAATTCCGCTCCCGGCTCGCACAGTGCAGACGTAACATATCCTCAATGGTAAACTGATCATGGATTGGAATGCCTTTGCCGTTGGGCTAACCGTGGGAGGTTTTCCTCACCATGCAACTCAAATGCGGGTATGACCCATCAAAAAAGTCCTCCACGAAAGCTCTTTTATCTTAAAGTTTGATTCAGGAGTTCCCTTGTCTCCTGGAATGGGTTCAAAATTACGAGTTGAACGTTATAGTCGTACAGTCAGTATTGGGTCAGTTGCTTAACGCTGTCTCTAAAATAAAATGTATCCTTTTATGTATTTCAAATTTATAGTTAATACCATTGAAACTAAATTTCCGTAATTTATTAAGAAGCCACTTGAATAGTATAATTTTTTCATGTAGTCAATTTGCGCAGCCATAATTTTTAGCTGGTCTACTTAAATTTAATTTTCTAAATTTTAGTACGCATCCCTTTCAATAGTCCAATTGCTTTTATTTTGCACAAATTTTACGGTCCCTTTATATTATCAAAAATTTTGACTAATTTTGTCCAAACTCAATTTCCTTTATTTTTAGTAAAAGACCCTTTAAATAGAGTAATTTCTTTATAAGTTCTTTTACTTTACCCAAATTTGAATTCCTAAATTCTAGTATGATACCTTGACAAAATACAAGTTGTTTAATTCAGTGAAATCATTTAAAATTAATTTTTCATACTTACGGTCTAATTAAAGCTGAACTAAAAGTAATTAATCATTAGATTCATCTGTATCAAAGTTCCTTAGAGGCATCAAAAATAATCTTCTTCAATTTTCAGAAGTATGTAGGTAACCGTTTTTATTTTTGAAACCAAATTTATTCATAATTATGGAAATAAGGGGCATTCATAAAGAACTCACTAATGATGATCTAATTACTTAAAATCGATTAAGCATCGTAACTATCAGCCAGACTATTAGCAATAAATTAATTTAGCAAATGTGTGTTGCAATTGCTGGTTAATGTTTTAAAAAAATTCTCTTAACATCTCTATACTGTATATTTCAAGCTTCAAAGTTCATTATGCGGCTAATTAAGTGAAATTTATAACGTAAGTAAATTCATAAAGTTGGCATACTTTTGCTCGAATAATAATAATTAAACCACTCTGAGAAATTTTATTTAAAGATTTTATCTTAACTATTTGCCTATAGACTATGGTTTTCGATCCACTTAAATGTACAAGGCGCATGAAAAAAGAAAGCAAAACGAACCGCCCTGAATAACATTTGATCTAATGATCGGATCTTTACATTATTGGACTCAATCTTACTAGTTCGAGGACTTAAATAATTCCAAATATGCTGATTAATTAATAGTTAAGTAACGAAATCAGATACAAAAACGTACTTTCTCTGAATAAACATGCCTTTTTTTCGTCGGATTCGGATTTATGACCCCCAAAATATAGGGGGTAGCCGCAATCTAGGATATATCGTTTCACGAGCTATAATCAAGAATCATTTTTAACCCTAGAACATAGCTTTATGCTTAGAAGGACCAAAGGAGCCGGTCCAACTTATCACTTATTGTTTTTGTGCAGATAACTTAGATATCCAAAATTCTAATATTTGACCATAATTGATATAATAAAAAGTATATTAGAGACTCGATCATCGAAGTTCTATAGCATTTTACTCATTCATTCGATTTGATTAACGACAATGTTTCATTAAACAAAACACTAACCTTTCAAATATTCATTAGTTTCTTTTTCTCTGCAAAGAATATTTGGAATACTCTTGTTCCTTTTTTTAATGAAACTGGGGTACCCTATAACTACTAAAGGGTTACCTTATATCCATTCCCGTCTGTAGTTCGAAGGCACCTACCAAAATACCTTAGGCCTCTCTCATTATTTTAGGTATAAAATTTTATACATAAATTCGTATACAGCTAGCACATGAATTTCTATGAATGCGTTCCTTAATCCAATTTAAATTGTCATTTAAATTAGATCAAACTATGAAAAGTCAGAAATACTCAAAAATTTAAGTAAGTTCTTTTTTGAATTACTGAGCAATAAAAAAAGTGAGAGGCCAAAATGGCGATAGCCGTCTTTTTACTGTTAATAACGTTTTGTCATAGCAACGTGCTGTATTTTAAAAATTATTAAATGACAATCGCAGTTATATAACGACAGCACAAATCCAAATATTTTTCCTCCTCATTTACAATTAAAAGTATAAAAGCCTTTATCTGTAATAAAAACAAATAAAAACAAAATAAAAACAAAAAATTGCGTAAAAAAGAACTGGGAAAAAAATAAGAAAATTTAAATTAAATGTCTTTTATCCAGTCTACGTTTTTAGGGTTAAGTAAGTTCTATTTCGTGTTGTAACTAGATAAATCAGGAGTTAACAAGGTGGTCTTGTCAAGAAATACTCCTCAACAGAATTTTAACAAAGAACATTAAAAGGGTATTTTAGAGACATTTTAGAAGATGTATTAATGCAAAAGAGCTACAAATCACCCCAACGCAAATTGGCTTTTCTGAGAAAGATTCTCACAATTGTTTTTTTGGCAAATGATGTATCACTACATAAGTCAAAACTGTTGTAAAGTTTGTGAACAAGCACTACATGATAGTGATAGCAAGATGGCATACCCATCCTTCAGAACAATGAGATGAAATAATGCAAAACTAGTCGATATTTCTCGCCAAGTTACCTTGAAATGGCGACGGCAGAAACGGAAACGTGAAATATTCAAGTAAAGTACAAAACAACCTTTGTGTCCACTCAGACGGTTTTTCAAATGAATCAAACTGATAAATGTGCGTTTAATACACTTTACATTTACGTAAGCTACATTTTTGATTTAATAAAAAAAATTCGTTCCTTTTTCTACACTCCCAAACCAAAAAAAAAGAAGTATTATAAGGTGTTTTTCGAATATTTTTCTTATAGGAAAGTAAAAAGCCACAATTTAAGTGTCTTACTCTCAAGGGTCAAAGCTACAATTTGTTTAAACTATATACACGTCATCTGGCATGTATATATCTTTTAAAATGGACAAATAGTTAAAATGTTTTAACAGTTAGGGAACTTTTTAAAAATCTTTAATTTGGCGAGTTTTTCCCACCTAGAGGAAAATTATTAAAATCAATGAATAATTCTCTAATTTTGAACCGAAATGATGGAACGGTTAAGAAATTTTTTTTAAATATTAACAAATTAGATCAGAAATATTTTTCATTTTTCAAAAATGTGGCTTTTATTCATATTGGCGCTTTGCGCTATTTTCATAGTATTTCGATATTTTTATGTTTAATACAGAGGATCTTGGCTAAAGAGAGGCAGAAACTGTCCTGAATTAAAAATTCACAGCAGTTATATAAATAGCATATTACTCGCTAAAAAGCGTTACTTCGTGCAAACACTAAGCCCTCGAAAAAACAGCTTCATAATCAATATTTTACGATTTTCACATATTTTATGTAGGTTGTGAAAAAATCTCTGTTACAGGGGCAAAATTATGAGATTTTGCTACGAGTCAGTGACCATTTACAGCATTTTTAAAAGTGATCACTGTTTGAAACACGTTACCACAGTTTAAAAAATTGGAGATTTTAAATGATTACATAAACCTTGGACGTTATTAACGTAAAACATTTCGTTTAAAGCTTTTTTTTAAGATTACAACGTTTATTTCTAAAATAAAGAAAGGTTTTAGGAAACAACTTCGAAATAAAGTAATTTATCAGAATGTTATAAAATATTCATATTAATTTCTTCTTTTTTTTAAAAAAAAATAGTGATAAAATGCATGCAGGTTTCATTTTGGATGGAACCTTTAACTTGACAATAGTTTAATCGCCATTTGTTACTTTTACTTACGCCGTTAAGTTTGTATATGGTCTATCCTGTATACGGTATAGAGATATATTGCATATGGTTTAAGACAGTGATTCCCAAAGTGGTCTATATCGACAACCAGGGGTTGACAACAACCTGCAAGGGGTTCATGTCAAGTGGGGGGAAAAATTGGGAGTCCATGAAATGAAAATGGGGGTCAACGACAGTGGATCTCATCAATTCGTGACTTTTAATTTTGGCATTTCATGAATGGAGAAAACAACATACATTGATAATATCTATTTACTTACATTATACTGCCTTATAATATAAAGACTTATATCTATCCATATTCTACATAATTTATAAAAGTAGCTATGAAGTAAAAATTTTATTAAAATTTAAGTTAACAGGATTATTTTTTGATATACGAAACTGAATTATTATAAACTAGCAGTTGCCTGCAGCTCCGCCCGCATACGTTTTTATTTTCTCTGCGTGTAAGGTTTTATTTTGTAACAAAAAAGTATTTTTCCGCAGTAAATTGTAGCCCAGCAAGTGAGTCAACTCTTTAGCTAGCTAGACCTCCAATTTCATTTGCGCTCAAGATCACGAAGATTTGTTGCTCAGTTTTTACGTGAAACCGTAATAAACAGGCCAACAATACACTACCGCGGTTTTGTACACAAACTTATTTCTGCAATTATAATATTAGTAACGAAGTACGGGTTTTATGGTACACTATTTTATTAAATTTGAATATTAATTAAATTAAATTAGTAAAAGTTTAATTAATAAATATATAAAATTAACATGTGTTTTTTCTTTAGTTTTTCTCACTACACTTCACCACCGTTAGAAATTTAAATCTTTCACAGTGAATAGTACGATATCAGCTGTCAAAAATGCATTGAAGTTGACGAATTTACAAAAAATTAATATGAAGTAAGCAGGGAATCTACCCAAAAGCGAAAAACATGGCAAAAAAGTTCGGGAACCACTGGTTTAAAGACACAGAAACTGGATGCAGTTACGCTCCGCCAAATTCATAGAAAATCGAACAATGTGCATTGGAAGTGGCAAAAACAAATCGTATAAAAATCATGTCATACGTAAAAACAAAAATATGAATAGGAACAAAGAAACTATATAACAAAAGGAAATTTAACCTAATCTATTTATTATTACGAGACAATATTCACTTTATATGCTTTGCATGAAAAATGATATTGAATTTCAATATTCCTTTTATTCCATATCAACTTGCTTGCATAATTTAAATTTCAAGTTTCACCCTAACAAAGGTTTCAATAATCAATATTGATACATGAAAACTAAACTTGCTAACTATACAATTAATTCTGTGAATTTCATAGTAAATGATTCGAATTTCAAAATGTCTCCAAATTTATTCTAATTAAATTTTTGAACTGACGGAACAGGGGAGGGCAGGGATATTTTGTTAAACATTGTATTGTAAAACAAGTTTGATGTTTTAAATATTAATGTTTTGATAAATATTGTACTCATGATAACTTGTTCGAATGTTTCATGAAAATAAGCGTTTAGTATAACTATTACTGAATCAATGAGCAACTCCTCGTGCATAGTTAAATCTCTATAAATAAACATTATTTTCTCCCATTAAATTCAATAATTAGTTGAATTGAATAATTTAATTGGTATTGCATTCTCAATTGATTTTGGGCATTGGATATCAAAAATCATGCTCACTCTTTTCACACTGATTTTATTAAAAAAAAATTAAAAAATTAAAAAAAGCACCAAGAAAAAAGTATTGTAGAGTAAGGAAATTTCGGCCAATGCGTTTGTCTGAGTAACATATTTAATTGATCTAAGTTTCAAGATCACAAGTTAATACAATAAGAGTAAAACTATTTCAAATGGGAAATGCTGGTACATTATTAACCAGCGTAACCACCCGAATTTCGAATGCAAGCATGCGAACGGGCATGCATTGTGTCATCCAGATGCCGTATGTCATATTGTGAGATGGAGTTCCATGCTTGTTACACTTGGTCAGTGTATAGTTAATGCTGATTGTGGATAACGCCGAAGTTGTCGATGCACGTACGTGCATGATTCATGAAAGATCTGGAGATCTAACTGGCCAAGGAAACAAGTCCACCTTCTGAAGAGCATGTTGGGTAACAAAAGCAGTATGAGGGCGAGCGTTATCCTGTTTGAAAATACTCCCCTTACCCCTCACGATTCTTTAATATACAAGAAGAATATTCAAAATTCATTCAGTTTTTCAGAATAAAGTGAAAACGAAAACAAAGAAATAAAAAGAACCGAATCACAAAAAATAAACAAAAATTGTATAGTATAAGATTCTAGCATTCAACTGAACATTTCATTAAATGAAAAATATTTTTTAATTTTATACTTGACTGTTTAAGAATTAGTTTTAGTTCAGAATTGAGAAAAAAACTTTCTACTCCAGGTTATGACTTTCTATATTATTTTATTTTAATTCCTGAAACAAATTAAAAAATATTCTGAATTTGCATTTGGAGTTATGAAAAAATATGAAAGGTTTTAAATCACTTTTCAGCACTTAATTTTATTGCGAATATGCTTTCTATGTCTTATTGCTGTTATTAAAGCATCATTAACTTCGAAGTTCTTTTATATATTTTCTAACATTCCTCAGAACAATGTATACTAGATATTTTTTGTTGAAACTTCCTTAAAACTTATATTCTTAATATCACTATTCGAAAATGTATTCTTATTGCAAATTATTAAAATTCTATTTTAACAGAGACCTATTTAATAACTTTGATCCATTCTAGAACCTGTTGGAAAAGTCGCTGATATTTTTTTTTTGATTTTAAACTTAAACGCTGCTACATTAAATTTCTCTATCATATTGCAAAAATATTGTACGATTTGAATTTTTGTACGACTTCTGCAATATACGTCTGAAAATCTAATTATTTATCTTTGTTAGTCGAAACTTTCGAATCCTAAAATACAGTCACTAGCACTTTGCATTTTCTTCAAATTCATTTCAGAACATGTTCAACTTTGTTTGTATTTGATTAAATTTGATTAAATTATTTAACTATAGTCTTGTAACAATGACAAAATTTGACTTAAACTGATTAAGCTAATTAGAAACAACTGGGAAGCATAATTAAATTGAAAAATTATATGAATTCTGTAGTCTATATAGTCTAAAATTTTATGTAAATTTATAGATTGGTCATACAATACCTTTGAAACTTATGACTTTCTGGCAGGGAATACCAAAGAAATCTGGTTAGCTATGTGGTAACATATAATAACATTATCTTGAACCATAACATCACCTAAATTTGCGGAAACTTTAATAAGGTGTCACGGTACTATTATTACTGTTAACCGGTTAAACTTGGTACCGAATTTCTGATCAAATTGAATTATAGTATCATGTATTCAAATTTTTAAAAAAAAAATACTTTTCACAAAACTATCAACTGACTAGTTATAGTTGTAGTTAATTTACGTCGCACTAGAGCTGCACAATGGGCTATTGGCGACGGTCTGGGAAACATCCCTAAGGATGATCCGTAGGCAAGCCATCACAATTTTGATCCTCTGCAGAGGGAATAGCACCCCTGCTTCGGTAACCCAACGACCTGCACGTGAAGTCGAGCACTTTACGGTAGAACAGTTTAACGAGGACCAATACCGCACATCCTCGGTCCCTGCGCAGACGGATCCAAGTGGTCACCCACCCGCACACTGACCGCAGCCAGTGATGCTTGACTTCGGTGATCTGCTGGGAACCGTGTCTTAACGATCAGTCCACTGCGGGACTCAACTGACTAAATTATAACTGTTTAAAGATTAAATTTAGTACCATATTTCTACTCGAGTTGAACCTTGAAATCATACATTCAAATTCTCAAAAGATTGCTTTTCATGAGACTTTTTGCTGATTAAGCGATTATTACCATACACCGGTTAAATTTGATACCATTGCTCTATTCACATTTAGTAAGAGAATTCATGTGCTTGAAAATGTTAAATCTTCATTTGCTTCAAAAATTACGAAGGGGGGAAAAGTCAGCGCGTTTTGAGAGCTTGAAAATCAGCATTCATTCTCAAAACTCACCAACCCTGAATGTAAAAAGCGAAACAACTTTGAAAAAGAAAATATAAAGTTGCCAATGAAGAAATGGAAAGCGAAATAAAGTGAAGAAGCAAAAATGGAAAAACCCGCTGTAACAGTGTGAAGTAAGTCAGAATGGAATGCATTTCTAAGCGCTATAGAGGGTTGATAAGGAAATCCTGCCATGAACTAGGGAATTGACATTCATGAATGAAACAAAATTACAGAGCGTCAAAATGAGTTGCTATGACAATAGTGGAAACAATTTTAGTCTAATCGAAATCATTGGAATCTATAAATGCAAATTATCCCTGACTTGAATCTATCTGTTTTAGTTCTGTTTGTACCTATATTTCATTTTCCATTTTATCGTTGGTAACTTGGCTTTATCTTTTTCAAACCTGCTTGAAAAATATAAGTTGAAACTAATAAGTTGAAAGGATTTGAAAAAATGGAATTTGAGAATGTGCGCCTATTTTCGATCACTCGAAACGTTTCGACTGTTTCCACTTTACATCGTTTTTGAAACGAATGAAGTTTTTACATTATCGAGTTTATTTTTCTGCTTCAGTTTCTTAAAATTATTTATTTCGCGTGTTAAACAAAATTGCTTTTCGTGATACTATTAACTTACTGATCCATTATTATTATAAACTGGTTAAAATTAGTAACGTATTAAGGATGCATTAAATTTGAACTATTTTCTGATTGTCAAATTTGTGATTGAACTATTTTCTGATTGTTTTCATTCAGTTTCAGAATTCAGTTTAATTCAAGAATTTATAAGTTCTAAATTACGTTAAATGGCAAATTCTTTTATTAGAGTAATTTAGTCCTTCCAGTTCGCAAAAAAAAATGCAAACCAGAAAAAAATTTAGTTTTAACTTACTTGACAAGAAATTTAACTTAATAATACATCTAATCTACCGTATTATTAAAAGAAAGCGTTAACTCCTTTTTCGATTAACACCACTTTTTTTTTTTTTTTTTTAGTTTCAAAACACTTTATTGACTCTTAGTTCTATATTTTAAAAACAAATTTATCTAACAACAAGGATTAAAATTACTAAATAAATTAATTCTCTTTATCCAAAAATTTAACAACTATAATTTGAAAGATGACGTAAGCTATTTCTAATCTAAGATAATCGTTCATTCTTAACTTTGACATTACCCTTGGGCTTTGCTAAGCCTAACATGTCGGTAAAAAGAGACTCTGATAGCAAAATGGTGGCAAACCTATTTAGTGGATGCTTCTGAGACAAGTTAATAGCATCTCTTTACCGCCAAATTATGAAAAGATAAATATCGTTTTAAATAATTTAAAAATAGAAAGGGTGATTTATTGAAAAATCAACCAATATAAGATTTTTAGTTGGAACATTCTGAGTCAGACAAATTTAAACTGATTTTAACTCGACAATCGAATTCATTTTTGAAAATTTCTATAATTTTTTTTCTTTTTAGCCACAAATTTTTTTTTTTTTCGTTTTAAGATGTAGATGATATTTTCAAATGTATTTTTAATATGTTTAGTTAATTAATTACTTTATTTATTTACAGGTGAATGATTTAACTGGGGTAAAGAAGTAATTTACTGGTTAAAAATACCTTCATAACTTCTTAGTAAGTAACTATACATGTGATTTTCTTTCCAATGAGAAACTGTTTTTGACTGCTTTATTATGTTATGAGAAAATGCATTGCAGTGATTTCAGTAAAAACATTCAAAAAATTTTCAAAGAGGTGAATGTGCTTTTCTCAAAACAAAACGCTTTCTTGTCATTAATCCATATTTATTTGTTTGAGAAAAAGCGTTTTTCATTTAAATAAATCGCATTAAAAAATAGAAGCTCATTTTTATGAGGCATACAATGTTATTCAAATTTATTCAGTGCAATATTTCCTTTACTTAAGTCTGTCACATAATTTATCAGAACCATAACATATTTCATAAATCCAAGAAACTTACCTGGCGGGCTTTGAAACGAGATGTCATCAGCTACGCCAAGTTGGCACAGTTTTCATAAAATATGAAGTTAAGAGGTACTTGCATAGAATATTCCTTGTTCTACGACTTCAATAAAAAGCAAACTAAAAAAAAAAATAAGAAAAATGTTTTTAAAAAAGTATAAGGACATCATTTTATCGATAAAGTTTACCCCCTATGGAGAAGGTTGCTAAAAAATGACCTTATCATTGTTTTTATTGCGTGTTTAAATACCCATTTTGTTTTTTGTCTTTTTTAAGTTGCTTAGAATACTAGTCCAAAGAGGATGTTAAGATGTTTTTGAAAGGTTGTAAACATATCGTAAATACTTAATTGAGATAGCTTAATAGCCATTAAATAGTCTCACTTAACCTACATTTTACATGGTGGCATATTTTCAGAAGGGTATTTTTTTTTTCTTTCTTGGCAATTTTTAAATAACATACAAGGTTAAATTAAAATGAATTTTATGATAATAAAGTAGTTTCTTTATTATCTCATTCTATGCATGTAATTAATGTATGTTTTTATACATTATTCTGGAAAATATTCGTTAAAAAATTAGACGATTAAAATATTTTAAACCAAGAAAGAGATGAAACAATTGTCTCGCATTGGAAAAAGCAATTGAGAATCTTAGTTGCGAATTGTTCCCAGCTACAGAAATGTTGATCTACAGAAACAAGTTTTTTTCATAGCATCACTTTAGCATACTGATTTCATATTTATGAGAAATACTGAAGTTTATATTAACAGTCCAATCTGTCAGCTTTCAAAATTCTTAACTTTATTAAATGTGCAAAAACTTCAGACCTCTGACATTTTATAAATAACATCCATTCTGGAAGTATTAAATAGAAAAAAGTTCAGAAAAGGTGATAACCAAACGACACTTTTCAAAAGAAAAAAATAAACAAAAAAACGTGACAAGAATTTTATTGATTTCATATAGACTTAAAAATATATGGTATAAAAAAAACTACACCCATTTTAGTGTATTATTTCACATATAAGCACGATTTTCAAACTTTAGAAAGGAACGTGGCTTTCAAGAATCTTTATTATTTTCAGAAGTCATATGTTGTACTCTAACTAGAAACACTTGATGAATACGTTGACTTTTGGTAATGGCATTCTAATACTTCGCATAGCATATCTTAGATAAGTTAATTAAATAGTTTTAAGTTTCAAAATTATTTACAAGAACTTACTTTTTCTAATACTTTTTCTTACTTTTCCTACTTTTTCTAAAAAATGAAATTCGTTTTGAAAAGTATCTAATGATACTTCTCTAAGGCGAATTTAATTTTTTGTCCGTTGTAAGGAAGTACTATGTCCGTTGTCAGTACATTGTACTATGAAAATTCCCTCCACAATAGTTTATTCAGAAAGGTAAACAAAAGTTTAAATACATTAAATTCCTTTTTATTTATTAATACACTAATTCGAAAGTGCTAAAATTTTGATTGGTGATAATAGAACGATAACTTCCAGAGATCTATTGAAATTTTGTTTTAATATATTGTACTAAAATGCAGAGCTCAGATTAAAATTAGAGCATTCTAACTAATCGGGAAATGGACGAAATTTGGAACGACGATTAAAACTACAATTGGAAAAAAATATAGTGATGAATTCTGACTTTGGTGATCTGACTTTGATTTAACGACTGAAGTTAGTACTGTCATCTAGCACAAAATTTAAGTTTAAGTTTTAGTAATCTAGCTAGTCTAAAGATGGTCAGAGGTTTGATTGGCGATAACATCACGATAAGTTCTACTTGTTGATGTTGGAAAAAAGTTGGCTTCTATTATACAGCTCATAACTGCAGTTAAAATTTCAATGCTCTGATAGGTCTTAAAATGATCACAATTTTGCCTGAGACTAATTAACTTTTACTCTAATATAGTAATAAAATCTGCTCAAAACTGTCAAACTATTGAAACTTGCATTTTCGTAGGAAAAAAAAAGTTCCTGTAGAGATTTTAGTACTTTGGCTAGTCGGGAGGTTGTCGAACTTTTTATGCAAAAGTTCCTACTTTACAAGCACTAAAGAAAGATAACAAAATTGTCGTAATAAAATAAGAGATCTTAATACTGGTCGCATCCCTCCTTAATAACAACAAAAGTTCAATTATTTATATTTTTTATTCGTGACTTCCATATTTTTTTCAGTGACATATTTTTTAGCGAATTGCATCAAAAAATGCTATGTTCCAAAACTTTAATTCTATTTTGTTGATTTTACTATTTATTTTGAAAAGAATTTATTCATTTAATATTTTATTATATTACACTTTTAGCGAGTATATATAAGGGAAATCCTTCATTCAATAAATTCGAATGCCTGAGAGATTTGATTATCAAAGTAGAAGTTACTTAGAATTTTATCTTTTTCTTGTAAGTTTTCTTAAAATTTATCAATTAATTAAGTTGAATCCGGGAAGTCAATTAGTGTAGCAGAAAATATTATATTTAATAGCATAAATTCAAATAAATACTTTGATCTTTCCTTAAAACACTTTGAAGTAAGCCATCAAACTATTTAGCAATCAGACGTCGACGCTGTTTAAATATTTGTTACTTTCCATTATTAATGAGCAAAGAGTTGCCATTTAGTTCTCACTTAATCTCATTATTTACTGTTTTAATTCAATAATGGAGTATTTATAGTTGAGATGTCTGATGCTATTTAAATATTTTCGAAATTCCACTGTAACTGAACAAACAATCAAAATGTAAATCTTAATTGCATAATTTAATAATTCTATAATAGAATTTTAACGTGAGAGTGTAAACAATTTTGTTTCCAATTGAGGGTAATGTTCTTAATATAAGGCACTCTTCTTAAAATTAAGATTGGAGCATAAGAAAACTAAAATGATGTTCCCTATTTTTGTACATTGCTCGAAAAAAAAATAGAACACTCTAAATAATTTTGCTCTAATGATCGTATTTTAACTTATTAGGACCACAGAGCTGCAATACAAGTAGAGCAAGCCAGCTGCTATATTTCCAAAAATCTCTTCGTTCCAAACCAACAGTCATGAGCTTCCTCTCTTTCTGCGATGTTGACGAAGAAAGAGAGGCATAGTGTGACAGTTGAGTTCTCTTTTTTCGTTGATCCGTGTTTAGTCGTGCAATTCGTGATTTGTCGTGATTCGTGTATGATTCGTTTTTTCGTTGATTCGTGTTTGATCGTGTTTAGTCTCATAAATATGAGGGCAATGGAGAAAAGCTAAAAGCTTCAGAAGGGTTAAAATTAGCGGAACAGTAAAATATTTTATCACTTATTGTCACACTTGCTAATTTAAAAAATATTTTCGGTTATTTAATTCCAATTTTTTAATGTTTATGAACTGGGCAAAATTGTTTACCTTTTTTACAAAATAAAGAAAACTTTAATATTTGGATGGTTCAAAAAATAGCAAAAATGTATCTTTTAATAAAACTTATTACAATTTTAATTCAGAAATTTTCAAAAGCAAGTAAATTTAAGTTATATGCTCTGTATCCTAATTTTTTATTGTTTTTTTCAATATTGATGTACACAAAAAACGAGTTTAAATTTTAATATAACACAAATTTCGGAATAGCACCTGCATCTTGTAAAATCATGTATCTTTACAGGTATTTGAAATTTTTGAAAATATTTACAGGAAAAGATTTTAGTCATGCCGAGCAATCGCAAAATAAATGAACAATTGAGAGAAAAAAATATTGCATCACTTTCAAAGTTCCACTTCCTACTTTTTAATTTTCTAATTCTATTGTAACTTTACACCTGCTATGATTAAAAGTAAAACAGCTTTAATACTTTAGATAGTATTCTCGATTTTTTTCATGAGTTATTGCAATTAAAAAGATCTGATGATTTTAATTGAGAAAGATCTGATGATATTATTAAAGAACTAAAAATTTAGTGTTAAAAATTTTTGATTTATTTATCAAATCATTTTTTTAAAATCTTTCATAACCCTCTTTTGTAAAAGCAAATGTGATAAGCAAAATTCACCGAATCTTTCATAACCCTCTTTTGTAAAAGCAAATGGGATAAGCAAAATTCACCGAATCTTTCATAACCCTCTTTTGTAAAAGCAAATGTGATAAGAAATATTCACGGAAAGCAAACTACTGAAATAAAATTTAAAAAATAGAGAGAGAAGTGTTTTCTTTCGAAAACATTTTAGAGTGTAAAAGTAGACAACATAAACAAACGAAGATAAAAAAAAAAAACTGTCGCCAAACCTTTGCCTACTTCGTTTTAGCTGTACACTTTAAAAAAATGATGTATTAATAATAAATAATTTTATTTAATCATTACTTTACGGTTTAGTTGTGTTTTTATTCGTTTATTGAAAAAGAAGAACATTCTTAAAGTTTATTTGTATAATAAATAAAACAATTGCAATTCCAAACAAAAATAAATTAACTTACCTATGATATGTAAAATGCCCCATCTAACATTTTTTTCTGTAAAACCAAATGCCGTACTGTAACCCACTTTATTTTAAGATTTATGACTTTAAAATTCCTTCATCGATATTCTTCCTCTGAAATAACAAGGAGAAACGGAAGTGTGAAAATACTCTCCCTCTCAATTCACCTTACAATCACATGGTTTTATCATGAGGGCAAAAATTATAGTCATGCGCATGCTCTATTATATTTCTCTATGATTAGGACTCAATCTTAATGGTTCGAAAGCCTTACCTCAAATATGCAAATTAATTAGAGTGTAGTAATGATATTTCAAACTATGAAATCGGGCACAAACGCGTTCTTTCTCTGATTGAACATGCAATTTTTTCTTCGAATTTAGACTCTTGGCCCTCAAAATATGGGTAAGTGAATATAGAAACAATCTATAAAAAGAATTACTAAAAAATGCAGCGTAATAAATGCGTATGATTAATTGTAAGATTTAAGTGCATTTAAATCAAACTTAGATAATACACACATCAACTACAAGACCTTACTAATTCTAATTTATTTTGAATAAATATTTTTCTTTTCACGCAACAATCTATCTTTTAATTTTTAAATAGGAAACATAAACTTCAATTTTACTTTCCCGGCCATAAGTGCCTATTATAGGAAAACATTCCGCCCTCTGCATAAGCAGCATGAGCTCTGCAGCTTACAAATATGTTTATAAAAGGGATGACCTAATGAATTCTATGACCTTGATATCAACATTAATCCTCTCCATATTTTACTATCCTCATTACTTTCAGCATCTACTCCGCTAAAATCGCTCCTTGGTACCGCCAAAACGCATCATGCAAATCGATTATGACGACAATCACTCTTCTCAGTTATGCAAATTTACGGCCATACATATTATTTCACGCTTAAGCTGAATTCCTTGCGAGACAGGGGCAATATATCGCCTCCAATCTAATCTTGGTATTGAGATGTATATTGTGCATTGATATATTTTAAGATTTCAATCAAAATTAAATCCGAGATCTAGCTTTATTTTTCCCCAATGCATGAGAAAAATTATGTTTTTCAAAAAAATGATGTAAAACTAATTTTGAAACTTTTCATAACTTTCACACTATTCTTGTAATATGCTTTGTAACATTTTAAAATGTAACACTTTATTAATTACTTTATATCCTAATTTTTTTTTGAAAAAATAATAATTCAGGCTTAGTATTTAACTAACAGTAAAGTATTCCCGCAAAAGCTTGTAGTTGGCCAGGTGAATCTTAAGTTTAAGGCGTCACAATTTCCTGACCATCATAATGGAAATGTGGTCAGCATTTCGCACTGTCCGCTTTGCTTCCTATACGAGTATCGATCTGAAGATGGGTGGTCTTCAAGCCGTCATTGAGTATCGAACCCCTGATTTTCGCAATGAAAGCTCAGTTCCTTAACTACTCGGCTATCGCCTAGTATTTTACAATTAAACGTTAGATTTAAATACTAATGTTTATTTATTGACTGATCTTATTTTACTATAAATATGGTTTAATTGCTTTAATATCACTTACTTTGAATAAAAGCGATCATTACAAAACACACTATATTGTAAAAACTTGTAATATATCAGGATAAAATCCTAGAATAGTCCACCTCTTGGCGATGTTTTGAAATCTCGCCAAATTGGCGATTATTATTAAGATAAACGTTGCTTTTGATTATTAAAAGAAAAAAACAATTTAAATTATTGCAAATTTATTCGCAGACCATTATTGAAAGGTACAGCACAAAAAAAAATTAAAAAATTAAATAATAACGGTAATAAATGAAATAACTGTTCAAAAATGAAAAAATAATAATGATTCCAACAGCAAGAGATCAGAAGCAAAAATGGAAAAAATAAACCATTTTACTTCTTTTCTAACGAAATCCAACTTTCGCGCAGGTATACATATCAAATAACCAATCTCGTTTAAGAATTTTGGTGGCTTGATCGGACGTTAAAAATAATCTCCCCGAAATATCTTCGCGCGAGATTTAAAAAAATCGCCACGCGGTGTGCTATTCTAGGATCCATCCTAATGGATCCTTTTTACATGCAATAAAATAAAGAATTGGTGCGTGTGTCTGTATACCGAAGTGCGGGTAAAAGTAGACTAAACGAACACAAAATTCAACTTGCAGCTAAATGAGTACTATTGTAAACAAATGACGAAGCAGCATTTTCGATTTTAATTAGATTTTTAAATTCAGAGACATTTAGGAAATGGAATTTTCTCATTCACTTAGCGGAAGCCATTGTTTAAAAGTAAACTACAAACGATTAAGTTTTGTCAAATATTTTAAAGACAGCATCAAACATGTTTGATAGCTTATAACTCTGATAAAAAGAAAATTAGTTTATTGTGCATTCTGTACTACTTTATTAGTTTTCATTTGTAATGCCTAGAGCCCCCAAATTAGAGTATAGGAGCCTTTGTTATGCCCAGTTATTTGAATGATCAATGTGATCGTTATTCGCGATCGCAACGCTCGAGTACGCAATCTAGCGGGAGACTAAAAATATCGGACATTAGTTCCCACAAAGCCATTGGCAATGACGGACGCCATTTCATTAGCAGCAAATAAGAAGCAAAATTTCCCTAAGTAAAAGGTAGAACTTCTTGAAAAAACTAACCAGAACATGCCAAACATTGAAGCAGAACACGCCAAGCATTTGAAGAACAATTTCTCAATAATTTTTACCTTTCTATTACCAACAACATAACTTCCAATTTCATGATACAGATTGTGTGTATTACGATAAAATAATTTTTTCTGTCTTCAATTCATTACAAATTAAATTGAAATCAGCATAGCTTTCGTCATTCCAATGAATAAATAAGAATTCATAATATGCACAGAACTGTATAATATATAGTTATAGAATATTGTTCTTCTTTATAGAATAGTATATATTTCTTTATCTACATTATTCGTAAAACAGCAATAAGGAATCACCCGAACTACTTGAAATAGATTCATTTTTTTCTGATTATTAATAAATTTGTATCGTTTTCTTGGTAATTACTATTTTTGTTTTGAAGGAATAATTTCAACTAGAATTCAGCTATTCTGTTTTTAAGCTACATATTCAAATTTATATCGAGATCTTACATTTATAAAATTTTGATGTGTGGTATCTTATCTAAAAGTAATGAAGGGATAATCTATGCATATATTATTTGAAAATAAAATTTTCAAACGAAGAACATTTCATTTGGAATTCTGCGGATTTATAAAACAGGTGAGTGTTATGATTTTTATAATAAAAAATTTGCTTGTAAATATTTTTTTTTCTTATTTGATGATAGTTCTCTACAGAATGGTTTTTTACGTCTGATTAAGAACTATAAGAATAATAAAAAGAGAAACAATATGGAAATTTTTATTTCAATGTAAAGAATTCTTAAAATCGTTCTTTTTTCCTAAGAATTCTTTATCTTCCGTTTTTTAGTTTATAATTTTTTGACAAAAATTGTTGTCAAAATACTTTTTTTCAAAAATTAAATGGTATAACATTATGTGTTTATGTATACTTCTTGTATATTCTAATGTTTGAAGTAATATGATTCAAAAAAGTAGGGAATAAAAATTCGGTACTTACGTATTAACGCCACCGCCGCTACAGATTTGGCGGTAACAGGTGACCACCAATCTACACTTAAAATTTTTGCGACAATTCATAAAATAAAACACTTTATTTAAAATCAAAATAGTCAATCGGATTTCGGTGGAAAATGAGCCGATATAGAGTTTAGCATAGATTCAAAACAATCATATCGCCATATGAACTCTGATAAATAAGATTCCAAATGAAATAACATTTCCAAAACGTACGTTTACCAAGATAAAGTTTTATGTTGTGGGAATTGGTACATTTTCGTTTTTTCGGTAAAATATTTCCCTCCTGAAAAAATAAAATTGCATCTTGTTTTGTTTTTGGCAAATCCCAAAGACGAATTTTCGTAGCACTAAAAATGGCGACAAAAAAGAATTGTTTTTTTGTTCTTTCGTCAGCATTCTTTATTTTACGTTTCTTAGTTTCTAAATAATGATTTTTATTGAAACTTGAAATTTTTTGATAAAAATTGTTGTCAAAAAAATTTTTTTACGAAATTAAATTTCATAAAATTATAAGGTCTATGTATACTTTCTGTTCATTTTAATTTTTGAAGTAATATGATTCTTAAAACTATAGAATGTAAAGTTTAAATGGGCCTGTCATGTTACATCATTAAATTTAGTAACACTATTTCTCAGGCATTAGGTTTTAACTCTTATAAGAATATACAATTTTTTTTTGTTAATGTACAAATATTTTTCCGATGTGTTTTGGATATTCCTTCTCTAATAAAAAGAGATACCATTTTGTTTTCGTTTGCATAAGAAAGAATACCAAATATTTTTCTTTTTTAAATTTAATTAGCCACAATAAAGAAGGAACGTTGCAATGCTACGTGCTACATTAAAGACGTCTCTAGAGTAACTGAATCACTGTTCATATGGAAATAGCAGGTATCCGTCTCATACAACAACGCCCCCTATAGTTCGTTGCGATCGCGAATAGCATAAACGGACTACGTCACCAGATTAATATTCTTAAATTTTTCTGAAACCACGTGTTTATTTCGTTTATAGTTATACTTTTAAACTGTGTTGCTATGAAACAAATTAATATAAAATCAATGGTAATTCGCGATCGCAACGAACTATAGGGGACGTTGTTGTATGAGACGAATACCTGCTATTTCTATATGAACAGTCATTCTATATGAACAAGCTCTGGAGACGTCTTTAATGTAATGTGCAGCTTTGTAACGTTCGTTCTTCATTGTGGCTTATTAAATTTAAAAAAGAAAAATGTTTGATAGTCTTTCTTAAGAAAGCGAAAACAAAATGGTATCTATTTTTTTTTAGAGAGAAGGAACATTCAAAACACATCGGAAAAAGATTTGTTAATAAACAGAAGAAAAAAAAAATATTTTTTTTAGAGTTAAAACCTAATGCCCGAATCTGCCAATGATTCTGATAGAACTAAATGAGAACTTAATAAATAAAAGCCTGAAATATGCTATCCGCTAGAGGGCTTACTCGAGCGTTGCGATCCCGAATTGAAATTAAAAAAAACATTTTTGTACTAAAGAGCAAAATTAAGGAAGAAATGGTACTAATTCGTTGAGAAAAAATGTAATAAAACGCCAATATCGACGTGAATAATAATTAATTTTGGCTATAGTTACAAATTGTAGTAAAAAATAAGCTGTGTACAAAAAATGGAAAATTAATGGCGGAATGGTACTAATTCGCTTAAAAGAGCTTAAAAAATCGCCTTACTATTGACCGGAGTAATATTTAATTTTGGTAATATGTACTATTGGCATTATGGTAATTGGTGCAGTTTTACCAAATATACTCTAATATAGGTACAAAATATTTAATGTGTAAATTTGGTGCCTATGACATCTGCACCAATACTGTGTTCTTCATGATGATACTGTGGAAATAGGTTTTTTACGACTCTTTTAAGATATAAATACAGGAGAAAATTGTTTGATTGTAGTAATTTTAAATGTGAGTTACCAAATGATACTGAATGCAGTTTATTTTGTCTTAATGGGATTAATGACATAATACGTGTTTTGTTTAATCTTATAACGTAAAGCCACCATGAACAGCGGCATAATAATAAATAAAAAAACATTGGTAATATTTTAGCTTTCTTATTTGTGTCGGTATTTGTCTTTCAGTTTAGTGCTTTGTTTTGTAGTGTTGTTCAGTTCTGATATATTGATTCTTTTTTCATCCAGTACGAGGAACTTAGCTAGCTAGTACAGTACAGTACAGTACAGTATAGTATAGTATAGTATAGTATAGTATAGTAATGTATAGTAGTACTAGTACTAGTACTAGTACTAGTATAGTATAGTATAGTAGTACTAGTACTAGTATAGTATAGTAGTACTAGTACTAGTATAATATAACTCAGCTAGTATATTGTAATAATAATTATGTCACATTTAATTATATTTTATTATATATAATTTATTTATGTACATATATATATAATAATTTATATTATATATAATTTATATAATTATATTTACATTAACTCGTGTTTGTAAGAACTCACTCATATTTAATTTAAAATTATAACTTTATTTATTCCAAAAATGCGCTATTGTGCTCAATTGAAATACGAATTAACTATTAAAATTGGAATAGAGAATGCAATATTATAATCAAACCATAAGTTTTTCTTTCATCCCTAATCAAACATAGATCTTATTATAAAATATAATCCGAAAATTTTAAATTCCTTTGGGAAATATTCGTATTAAATCTGTTATCTTTTAATTAAGTTTTGCATTCAGATTCACAATACTTTATTTTCATCTAGAAAGGGACTTATATGCATTATACACTATTAAAATTTTTAAGAAAATGGGAAAAAAATAACAATTAAAGGTAGAAATAAAATTGCATTTTTTATAAGACCTTCAGATGCTTTGGTATTTACTCATTATTAAGTATTAATCATTTGTTTTTGAATAAAATATGAAATATTTAAACTCTCTTAGGAAACAATTAAGTCTGGCTCTACTAGTTTAAGAGTATAACAAAAAAAATTATATTTATCTTTTCAATAAGAAATATAATAAATTCATTTTTTATAACTTTCAAAATATTGTTGTAAAATTGTTTTTTAACCTCATGCTTGTTATGCCTTATTTTATGACATTCGAATACTTTATTTTAACCTAAAAAGTAATTAACATGATCTATTTCAATAAAAATAATAATAATTGAAAGTGGGAAAAGAACGTGATTTTTTTCGTAACAATTTATTCATTATCAAACACAGTTTTGTTAAGAGTAAACTATGAAAAACTAAGCTGCTTCATGAATATAAATAAACTTAAATACCGTAATTTTTTATTATAAATTTTTCTCAAGATTTGAAATTAAATTTTATTTTATTTAATCACTATAAAGTCACCAATTTGCTTAATAAAAAACGTTTACCACGTAATTAACGTACTATTAGGACTTTTAATAAAAAAGAGCTTTAATGAAAAGTGTTAAAATTATTGAACAATAAAAAAATTTAATGTTTTAATTCATATTCCTTTAAATCTATAAATGCACTTTCATTCAAAGAAAAATAAAAAAAAATTAAGTTGTTTCATGAATAAAAATAATTTCAAATACCTTCATTTTCTATTATAAATTATTTAAGATTTGAAATTAAATTTTAACATATTTAATCTCTGTGAAGTCACCAATTTGCCTATTAAAGGACGTTTACCATATAATAAATGTACTATTAGGCTTTTAAATAAATAAAAAAAAGAACTTTAATATTAGCTTTAAAAACTACAGAATTGACTTCTGTCATACCCATACGCCACACCGCACATACGCATGCACCCTTCTGCCACACTAAGGTGAACCCATTCATATATCCATTCTTGCATCCACAGATCTCTTATCCAGTACCCTCAGAGGTATAATTTGCTACGGGAACATGGAGGGCTTTGTGACCCGACGGATTTAAAGTGCATCGGTCACCATTTACTACACGGGGAGTCTTCGATCTTCTAACTCCCGTTCTCGGGAATACTGAGTCCAGCGCCTTGCCAACCCCGGCCAATTTATATGTTGTTTGTTTAATTACCTTTATTGACTTGATTCATTGAATATTGAAAAATAGATGAGCTTTAATTTCCTTAAATGTGATACTTTAAGCCTTTTGATTTTCCGTATTATAGTTTTTAAAATGATTAATTCTATTACCAATGTGTTGATTGTTTGATTGTAATAACTTAATTTTTTAGACAGCTAAAAATAAATAACAATATTTAAATTTAACCGTAAAAAACGTTGTTGTTACAGCAAATGTGCTATTTTTATTTTAACGAGTGCTTCGTAGGTAATATGCAAACCATTTAGATAGTTTACGGATCACCCGAGTTAATCAACACATTAACAAAATAATCTGTAAAATATCTTCTGTTAGCATATATATAATGTTTGTCTCGATTGCGTTTCTATACTATTCATCCAACAGATATGAAATTTCGCATATTGTTAGTTTGAAGCCCGCGTCTAGGAAACAAACTAGACGTTAACAGAATACTGCATCGAAATTTAAAATTCCGATGATTTTTTCTTAATAATTTGAGAGATAAGACCAGTGATTTCTGCTGATTCACAGCACTATTTAATGAAAATTGAGTTTCCCTGAGAGTTTATTGCGATTTTTAATAATTATTCATTCTTCTGTCAGGTGAATCCGATAAGGATTACACATTACGTTATTTAGGTGTATAGAAACAATGCTTTAAAAGCATAACTCTAAACTAAATTGTATGCATGATTTCAGATAGTTTTCAAAATATTTCTCGTGGACGTCAGCTCAACATGTTGATTTTACTAGGAGTTATTTGACATAAACAAAAAATAAATGTTTGTAAAAGAAAGTTCAATTAAAACTCCAAGCGAAACTCGTTTTGAGAAAATAGAGCAGTATGCTCAAACCTCACAAATGTAATTTTTTATTAATTTAAAAAATCAGCTTCAGTTTTTATTACAACAATGTTTAACGCTACCCTTACGCAAAAAATTAGAACAGACAAATTAAAAAAATTTTAGTGACCTTTTAGATTGGGGCTAAAATCACCCCTAGCACCAACTATCGAAGTTTCAGGTACCAAGCACGAACGGTTCTGCATTTATAAGAGTGAGACGTAAAGACACGCAAACTCTTTCTTATATCTTTACGTGTATTATCTACTTATAGCGTTGCTTATAAATTTTGTCACAAAAAATTTATTTTATTAATGAGCCTGTTTCACGACTCGGAGCTTTTGAGACCCACTCAAAATTTCTTCAACTTTTGAGAAGTTCATCGTTCAAAGATTGACGGTTATTAACCCCTTAACAATCGGTTAATTTTCAAGAAAACGGTCATAAAAGTGTCTATGAAAATTATATAAAAATATGTGTGTGAACAATATATATATTCATTTTTAATTTTTGATTTGTTCTTAGCTTGAAATTTTAAAAAATTAGATTTTTAGGAAAAGCCAATATTTAGGGTTACTATGACTTAATGTTGGTTTTTCAGGTAGCAAAGGAAAATTTAAAAAATATGTGTTTTAAACATTAAAAAAGAATTTTGTTAAACTTACGTATAATATAAATAAAGATTAGTAATTTTTTCTTGTGTGATTAATTTCAAAGCATGAGATACAGAGGCCAACGTCACAATCTGGACAGTTAGTACCGAGTTTCCTTTCTACATCTCTTATTGTTTTCATCTCTTCTGGAGCAAAAAACTTTCTTCTAAAAACTAACTATCTACAATTACCTTAAAAATATACTGGTACTGCCATCTGGTGTGTCAAATGAGAAATAAATTGTTTTCCGGGCAAAAGAAATTAATGAGTTTTATTCTTATTGGCGCGTTACTACTGAGCACTTCATCCCGGAATCATCACGGGAGCGAGAAATAGAGGGCGAAACCTCACTCGTCATTTTCACGGGAGCGAGAAGGAAGGGGTTAATTCTTGATTTGATTGTAGTTATCTATCAATAATTTTAAATATTTCTGTCAGAAAATAAAACTACAATAAAAATTTTGAAATCATAAAGAATAATAAAATACAATTCTCGATATTTTTCAATCTTAGGAAACATTCCTACTTATTATGGTTTGATCATTTGTTTACGAACGGCATAGTCAGAACAGTTTGGAGTGGACTCAAAAGACTCCGCGTCCGGGAACTGACCTATTATATATTATTGTTTTTATTTATTTGAATAGTTTTTTCATTCTGTAATGCAAGCAGCACAAATTATTGATATTAAGACTTTTTTTCAAAATTGTAACATCATTGTAACATTTTAAAATTGTAATCAATACATTTTCTACCTGGGTATTCTACTTTTGGAATAAAAGAGAAAGTCCTTTTTAGTTTTAAATTTTTATTACTTTAAACGCCATTACAATAATACCTTAACAAACTCAAAAGCATCAAACAACAAACGATTTTAAGTCTTTCATTGCAAAACATTTTAAAACCACGTAAACAAAGAAGCTACCTTTAATGAAAAATATTTTTAAAACATTTAAATATCAATTTTATTATTTTGTTTTACCTAATGATTATTTTACTTAAACGTCATTGAAGAATCAAAATAGAACCGTTAGAATAACAAAAATTCTGATCTTAAATTAGATACTTAAAAAAATTTCTTTTTTACATTATTTGCGTCGGTTAAAACTTCTACTTTATAACTACGTTGACGTGATTATTTTTGCAACAATTTAAAAATTTAGTCTTTCGCTGAAGAATCCTTTGTTTATTTATTTCAAAAAATCGACTTTAATTTAATTGCTCTAATTTAGAGAGATAAAACAATAGAAATGTGAAAAATTAAAAATATTTCCTTCATTTTTTATTATTGCAGTTACATAACATGTTTTGTAAAAAAAAAGCAATAACTAAGTTTAAATTCTAAATTAAATTTGATTTCAAGATTTTAATTGTGAACCAATATTATGACAATGGCAATGAATTGTTTTTTCTTTTCTTTTTTTTTTACAGGAGAAAATGAAATTATCAGAAAATTCGATTAGTTAAAAGTAGCGAAGTTATCACTGATTCACGTTATGCTCGTTCGTAAATTCCTAATTAAATAATACCAGAAACTTGATACGTTGATAAAAGTTTTCTCTTCAAAAGGTTTAATTCCTTAATCATTTAAGAAGATTATTAGAACTGAAATTAAACGTAAATAAAGATTGGTAAAAAAAATTTTTTATATAACCTCTTTCATTGAAAGTGTGTTTGAAAAGGAAAATTATTTTTTTTTAAAAATTCTCCGGGCAAAACAGAACTCGTAAAAAAAAAAGAAACGATCAAATCATTTCGAGAATAAAACGGCTCATTTAAAACAATCTAATTTTATTAAAGTTGTGATAAAAACTAAGCAATAAAAGCAATAGACTTTCAAAAATGCATTATTCTTTCGTCGGTGTGCCTTACAGAAGAAAACATAAATTTTAAAACAAATTGAAACAAAAATAACGGGATAAAGGTATTATTGTCGTCATATTATTATAGTTTTACTCATTTACGATTTCTGTTTTTACTTGCAGAATTTTTGAATGAAATATTTTTCTCCCCTTCCTCAAGCTTATAATTAATATACATTATTTTAGAAATGTTTCATTTTATTTAATTTTATACATAACTTTTTAGAGTGTCATATCGTTATAACTACTACTAAATTGAACCACTTCACTATGACCACTTTTCAGTTTTATGCAACTAAGCTATTTAATCGTAGTCTCAAAAAGACTAGTGTATTGCGTTAGGGACCTGTGTTTCATACTCATAGCATTCGCGAAACAAAATCCTTGAAGCATGTATATGAAACTTTAGGGAATTCTGATACTTTAGGGACCTGTGTTTCATGCACATAGCTGTCCCGAAACAAAGGCCTTGAAGCATGTATATGAAACTTTAGGGAACTCCGATACTTTAGGGACCTGTGTTGTTTCATGTACATAGCTGTCCCAAAACAAAGGCCTTGAAGCATGTATATGAAACTTTAGAGAACTCTGATACTTTAGGGACCTGTGTTTCATGTATATAGCTGTCCCGAAACAAAGGCCTTGAGGCATGTATATGAAACTTTAGAGAACTCTGATACTTTAGGGACCTGTGTTTCATGTATATAGCTGTCACGAAACAAAGGCCTTGAAGCATGTATATGAAACTTTGGAGAACTCTGATACTTTTGGGACCAGTGTTTCATATACATAGCTGTCACGAACCAAAGGCCTTGAAGCATGTATATGAAACGTAGGGAACTCTGATAATTTAGGGACCTGTGTTTCATAAACATAGCTGTAGCGAAACAAAGGCCTTGAATCATGTATATGAAACTTTGGGGAACTTTTGAGACCTGTGCTTCATGTACATAGCTGTAGAGAAACAACGGCTTAGCATGTCCAATTGCTGAAATATTTTTTTATTATTACTTTCAGAACCGTCTTTAAACAGCCGACCTCATTTTGGTCTTACGACTACTAATGTTCAATTCCGTTGCTTTGTAATTTTGAACCCAACCCAGGAGACAAGGGAACTCCAGGACCAAGTATTGAGAGAAATTTGCCTTCGTGGAGGACTTTCAGACGTAACATACCCGCAATTGCGTTACATAGAGTGGAAAACAATAAAAACCTCCCGTGATAAGCCTAGCGGCAAGTTGATTCTAACATGTGATCCTTGCACCACTGAGGATATTTTACGTCAATACCGAGAGTGGTGCGAACAGGGTGCAAAATTCGTGTTGATCAGCCACAGCCTACTGCAAGTCAAAGCATCTAGGGGTACTGAAATGGAGATATATCGTTTTCTGGTCAAAATTATGATCTGTAGATAAATGAATGGAATATGTTTGGGTCTTTCCTATAAAACGAGCTGTGACGTATGTGTGGCTGAAATCGTATTCTTATCTATAGATGGTGCCACTTAAAAACAAGAAACGTACCCTTTGCCTTAAATACCCCTGGTTTAACCAAGCCAACTTGAACTAGCAAGTGGCATTAGAAACAAGAACAATTTTTACGTTATATTTAATTTGATGATTATAATTTGCACTTATAACAAATGTATATCTTTGCCTCCCAAAAAACTAATTTATTCCAATGAACTTAAATTTAATCATTTTATTGATAAATATTTCAGCATTAAAAAAATAATAAGAACAAGAAAAATTACTTGTAATAATCAGAGTTGGTTTAAATATAAAAAATAAATATTTTCGAATATTATAAAAAGAGACATTTTTCATTTAGAGTGCATTAAAAACAAATTCAAATTCTATTTTATTTATAACCATAAGAGGCGAAACTATTTGCGTGCATAAATATTTTCTAAGAGGTTACGCAAATGTTTGAATATTTAAACGAAATTTTTGATGAAATATTTTCGTAAATATTTTTCGCCTCTGAAAAAACGAGAAACGTCCTGCTTAAAAATTTCGCTCGATTTCAAGCAAGCATACTGGTACTGGCAAGTGGCATAAGTAACAATTACAAAATTGTAATGCTTAGGTTTTTAAAAACAAATTTCTGCTTGTTATATCAAAATTTGCATAAATGCTCTTCGTTGGCCCCTTTGCGAAACATTCCTAAACTCTGTATTTTTTGTAATTTAATTATTTTATGAGTTATACTGGTTCATTCAAATTGGGAAAAAACATTTGAAAAATTTCGCTAACATGTGGAAAATTTTTAAAATTATTTATTTAAAATTAAAGACAAATCTACAGCGTTTTAAGCGCGCATGAAAAAAATATCATAACAAACATAGATTCGTTTTGGATTCTGAAACCCGTTAAGGGCAAAATTAAATCTGCTCTTGCAACAACAACAAAATAAAAAGTAAATTAAAAAAAATGAAACATTTTATTTTAAATAAAAAATTTCCAAAATATATATTACTTTTAGCGTTCAATAATGACTTTTGAAAATGCATATAAAATATTTAAAGATATTTTTTCATCCATTACTTGTGCCTGTAGAAAAAGGCAACACCTCAAAACTTTTTTAAACATATTACAGCAAAAAAAAAANTTCATTAAATCTTTTTTAAAAAAAAAAAAAAAAAAAAACTTTGACAACTTTTTAAACCTTGCGGATTTGTCAGAGACTAACGAAAGAAAATAAAGTCATAAAAGTTTTATGTGCAGCAAAAAAAAAAAATTTTTTCTCATGATTTTTTTTATCATGACACTTACGAGAACTTTATTTTCTTTTCGAAACACTGACTTTTCATGAGTTAACGTTTATCAATTTTCTCACACCCCCAAAGAAATGTTGCGACAGGTTTAGCGTCAATAAAACTTGACGGCTCTTGACGCCGTTCAAGCCCCACACCTACTATGTCTACTGAGTTTTCTTTATTATTGCACCAACAAATAAAAATATTAGATATTCGGTATTCGTTGCAGAGGATGGCTTTTTCGTGTTTTCCTATAAAGTTTGAACATGCATGGGAAGCGAACGATGTATATAAAGTTTAAACAGAATGATGGAAAATATTAAATACAGCTTTTCATACAAAATATTAGTATAGAGGCATTATTGGTAGAGCAGGGGTTTCCAACTTACACGAGGCCGGAGGCCGCTATTAAAAACACCAGTCAAATGGCGGGCCACAACTTTATCAAAATTTTATATAGGACTCTTTTATGTTTGAAAGAACATTAAATATTACTGTTAGATTTTTATTGAATTGTTCAAAACAATAGTATTGAATTACAAATAATAATATTCACTTGAATAAATATTTTTTTTGGATGCAAAACCTGAGAAAAAAATTTTTTTTTGCACTGTTGGTATGTTAAATTCCACAAAAACGAAGAAACTAGTTTTTTTTTTTAACGAAAGAGAAGTATTTTAAACCTATATAGATTTTTTATGAAAATTGTCCGTAAAAAATGTCAATTAATATATTTTAGTTCGCTGGCCGGATGCGGCCCGCGGGTCGCCAGTTAGTAACCACTGGTATAACGGCATTATTGGTATAGATGAAATTTCTGGTACATTTGCGTTTTTAATGAAAGAGCATGGGAAGAGATCCAAAGTTGGCGAGTTATGGATAGATAGTATAGCCAAAAAGAGAGCCAATCCCGCGTAAATAATATTAAATTTCAAAAAATCTGGCTACAGCTTAATCAGAGACAGTAAGAATTTGATACAACCCTCTAACCGAGACATTTTTGTTATTCGAGAAATAAAGCAGCTTAACGAAAATCGAGTTAAAAATAGATTTTGATATTCGAATAGTCGCGACACAGAAAATTAATGAGTTCTACATTTGCATTGAATTAAAAAGTTAGCCATTACATTAATAGATAAGAAAATAAAATATTTATAGTCGCTTTTTTTGCGAAGTGTTATAAAAATTAAATAATTGCTTTAATTTCATTATAATGGGATTAAAAATGATTTGAAAAATTGCAATTTATGAAATTAAAGAAATTTTAAAAGTTAGGAAATGTGCAATGCCTGTAATGGTATCTCAATTAGAATAATTGAACATTTTGACATTCAAGAGTCTCATATTTAATTTATTTGTTTTTTACTTACTACTTAAATTAAATTACAAATTTTAAGAATCCGATCTGCATATTTCATAATAAGCATTAAAAAAATCAGAAATAAAGCATACTTTAATTATGCAATTTATTTTTGAAAAAGAAATATTTCGAATGAAACTTTATACAGTCCGAAATATTAAAATATTCGATAAGCACTAAAATCCAATTATAAATAGAGAAAAACAGTTACTTAATATTTTTAGCACCGCTTTTAGCTTTGATCTCTACATATAAACTATCTTGCATGGAATAAGTTCTTAGCTGTCTTTTTCAGGCCACATTAGCCCAAGTAGACTTAATGATCTCAATTAGTCCTTTCTTTTTTTGTAGAAGCAATATCTTGTAGTTACCATCATTCCATAATTTCCCATACATTTTTAATTGAGTTAAGATTTGGAGAATTTGCTGGCCATAGAGGCGCAGTTAGTTTGCGTTGTTCTATTCAGATATTAATTGATTTTGATGTAAGAAGTGAAGTTAAATCTTGTAGGAAGAAAATCATACTCAAGCAAGTTTGCTGACGATGAAATCACGTAGTGCTTAAGGATATCTTGATATGTTTCTGAATTAACCTTTTCTTAAGGAATGCATATACTTCCAGGTAAATTTACGCTCATGCAACTCCATACGATCACACTATTTGCAAATTTTACCGAGAGTTTCAGGAACTTAAAATTAAATGTTTCTGGTTTCTTTACCATAACAACTTTATTGCCATTAGATACACAGAACATTCTTTCTTCTTTGAGTGTCTTTTTTCCCATCCCTCCAAGTCCCACCGTAACATTCTTTATTTACACCTCTTATTCTTGCAAGCTTTTGTTTTACTGTTATAAATGGTTTTGTTTCTGACTCACGGACTTGAATCTTAAATTAATGAAGACGCCGCAATGTTGTCGATTCAAAAACATCAATATCTTCTTTCCATTTCCGATGCAAAGATAGTTCACATTTAAATCTTTTTTTTTTTAATTATAATTTTCAGTTTTTTGTAATCTCTACCGAAGTTTTTGGTTTCCAGACACCATTGCAATGTTTCTTTTTGAGCCGTCATGTCACAGGAGATAGAACGCTCGCCTTTCTATGTGGTGAACCTGGTTCGAATCCCAGTGATGGCTGGTCGGCACGAATTCCGCATCCGGCTTGCACCGACCACAGTGCTGGCGTAAAATATCCTCAGTGGTAGACGAATCATGGGTTTTAATCCCTTTATCGCCAAGCTAACCTTGGAAGGTTTTCGTGGTTTTCCTCTCCATGTAACGTAAATGTGGGTTAGTTCCATCTTAAAAGACCTCCACGAAGGAAAATTTCTCCCAATACTTGATTAGGAGTTTTCTTGTCTTCTGTATTGGGTTCAAAATTACAAGGCAACGAAGTTGAACATTAGTAATCGTATACCCAAAAAATTGGGTCGGCTGTTCAACGACGGCTATAAAATATTTTTTATCTTCCAATTCTTCTGATACTGTCGTAAAATTCTGCAAACGTTTAATTAAGATCAATTTAAAGTGTGGACTATATGTTATTGATTTTTACCTTGTCGATGTTCAGTCATTAACTCGTAGTTTTATTAATTATGGAATACCACGGAAATATCCTATTTTAAATCCAATTCCATACATAAAACACAGGAAAGAAGTATATGTTAAATAATTGTTAGCAATAAATGTAAAATTCTAAGCTCTTTATTATAATATTTGGAAATTTAAAATAATTTTTTATATTATTATCTTTTAGTAAAACAATTTTAAGCTAGTATTGTAGTTCGTGTCGCAGTTTGGCAAAATGTTGTTATTCCTCACAAAAATGTCGTTTGCATGCATGTATAAAAAAACTTAAAAAATAAAGTGTTTTAGATTCATTCGAAGAGAAAAAAGGATTATTCTAATATTTCAAATGTTTTCCAAAAGTTTGGCGAGCAATAGCGAACAGGGGAAGGAAAAACTCTATTAATGATATGTTTTTAAATAACAGATTATTTATTTTTTAATAAGAGATATGCTATAATGTATTACTACTTTGCGTATTTCTTTTAAAAATTCATGAAACGAAAGTTATATTGAAACAAAGGCGCGGTGATAAAACATTAAAAATAAAATAAAAATCAGTGACAATACGAGAGCAATAAATATTTCTTAATCGAATTCAGTCGGGAAAAAAAATCATAAATCAAAGCAAAGAATCTTATTCCCGTTAATTGTCTATCGCACAATACACTTCCAGTTCAGTCGCATTCATTGACTTAGAAGTGTCAACACCAGAATTTGTGTGACACATTGGTAATTGTTCCTTTCAGTCAGGTATATTTATTACGCACAAAAGACAATCTTCCTTTTAATGTAATTGCTTTTCTTTCAGAGCTATTTTCAGTTACAAAAAGACATGTTTTGGCCCTAACTCAATTCCTTGAACAAATGGCGTTGCATCCGCAGATCAATACATGGAAAAAAGTGTTTCTTTAGATTATTTCTAATTAGAAGTTAGTGTAAGTTAAGAGATACAGGAGACTGATTATAAATAGAGAGATACAGTGCACAAAAAAATAAACGGACCACCCTGAATAATTTTCGAACTAATGATCGAGTCTTCATGTTCTAGGACTCAATCTTAATGGTTCGAGGGGATGACTTCAAATATGCTAATTAATTAGTGCGAACGATATTTTAAATTACGAAATCAGACTAAAAAAAAGTACTTTCTCTGAATAAACGTACCTTTTTTTCGCCGGATCTGGATTTCTGACACTTGAAATATAGGGGATAGATGCAATCTGGGGCATATGGTTCCAATAGTTTGGTCAGGACAGAGGTCCGAAGTTTGAACCCCTTAATGTTAATTTCATTTTTTTATGCATTTCGAAATATCTCAGAAACTTTGAAAACGAATTGAAAAATATTTGTGCACAATTATGAAGTTCATTTATCCAAAGATAATTCCATGAAAAAAATAACTTTTAGTAAATATGTATTATTTTATTTAATAATAGTCCAAAACAATTTGAATTGCTAAGTATGCAATTTTCATGTCATTTAAAGTGTGTAAATTTACATTACAAAATACAAAATCTGAGTGAAAGCTGTTGAATAATTCCTGAAAAGTCGATTTTCGAAAAATTCGATTTTGCAGGAGCTATTCAAATGATTTTTCAGCAATAATTCGACAATGAAAGATACGCGAGACTAATTATAAATAAAATCCTTGATGTTCTTTTTTTAACCATTAAAGACTAATGATGATTTAGGGAATGGTTCTTAAACTAAAGCCTATAATTCCCTGATTAATTAGTTTTTATTTCTAGTTTTATAAATGGCAACAGGGACGAAGTATTTCGTTTCGTCTTTTTAAGTCAGATTCAATGTTTTTTTTTTCTTTTTCTTTGCAAGCTCAAAAAAATACTTTTATTTTTTAATTTAGTTTTGATTTAATTGTGTTTCGATTAAATTTAATTATTTTTAAAAATAATTGAAAGAATTTGCATATCCAATATTTCTTTTATAAAGTAAACTTTTTATACGGCATTAAAACTACCAAGTTTACCGATTGCGCTATCAGATATCTGTGAATGAAAGTGACGCATACCAACAGTGAACTAGAACAGTGGTTCCCAAATGGTGCTCCGTGGTACCCTAGGATTCCTTGGAAGAGTATTTCCTCGAGTTAGTACTTTTTATGAACAGGTAAGCGTTTTGAGACCTCCTACTATATTTGTATTTAATCTAATCTTTGTATTTAATCTCCTATAATTGTATTTAATCTTTCGGTAGCCTTTATGAGATTATTTCGAATAAAATAGAAATGAAATAGAAATTAAATTTCTTAAAAGGAAATATAATATTTCTAATAGCAATATATTGAAACAATATATTGCTATAGCATATATTGCATATATTGCTATATAGCATGCATAGCATATATTGCTATGTAGCATGTATAGCATATATTGCTATATATATAGCAATATATTAAAATAACTAAATTATTTAGTAAAGAAATATGTTTCCCTTATAACCATTTTCAATGTTTATAGCAGTTCTTTTAAACATTCATTTCGAAGTAAATCATAATTCGGCTTATTTTCTTCCTTTTCAGCTTACACTAGACTAGATATAGCATAAGGGCAAGTATAAGGGTAGATTCATGACTAGACTATATATAGCTATAGTGCTACAAATTTAACTGTCTAATGTAACAAATCTAACTTAAAATTATAAATGATGAAACGATGAAAAATCTTCATTTCCTAATGAAATATTTCAAAAATGATCTTCAATAGCTTATAACGTTCACAATTACCTCATTCATAAACTTCATTCATAAAATCGGGGTTCCGCAAACAGAAGATTATTTAGGGTTGCGTAATCGAACAAAATTGGGAGCTCTAGAAGAAATCATGCTGTGACAATTCAGCATAGACAAAATATCGAAGTAGGAAATATCGAGCACGCGATACAATATTTATGCAAAATTTTCACACAGCATTTTCCGATATTTCTAATTTAAACCAGATTGTTAGAATCCTAGAATAGTCCACCCATTGGCGACCTCTTGAGATCTCGCCAAGTTGGCGATTATTACTTGGATCAATGCAGTTTTTTTAAATAGTAAAGAACAATTTAAATTATTACAAATTTATTAAAATATTATTAATAAAATAAAATAAAAAATAACTTGCAATAATGTTGCAACATGTCTCCCCGAAATATCTTTCAGAAGCCTAGTTTGGCGAGATTTCAAAAAGTCGGCACGGGGTTGGCTATTCTAGGATCCACCCAGCAGATTTTTTATACAGTAATATAGAGTCGTGATGGCGATATATTATTTATGCAAAATTTTCACACAGCATTTTCCTATATAATTTCTAATTCAAACCAGATTTTTAATACAGTAATATAAGTGGTGGCTCAGGGATTAGAGCCCTCACCTCCCGATGAGGTGACCAGCGTTCGAATCTCAGCAATGGCTGGTTGATACAAATTCCACCCCTGTCTCGCATCGAACCCAGTGCTGATGTAAAATATCCTCAATGGTATACGGATCACGGGTTAGAGTCCCCTTGCAGTCACTAACCGTGGAAGGTTTTCTTGATTTTCCTCACAATGTAACGCAAATGTGGGTTAGTTCCATCAAAAAGTCCTCGACGAAGGCAAATTTTCTCAATACTTGTCCAGAAGTTCCCTTGTCTTCTGGATTGGGTTCATAATAACAAGGATTCGGAGTTGAACATTGGTAGTCGCAATTGGGCTATTCAACGACGGTTATGAAATAAAATTATATCCTCTTACGTGAACCGTGGTGGTTCAGGGGATGGAGTGTTCGCCTCGCATTTAAGTGATCCAGGATTGAGTCCCAGAGATAGCTGGTTGATTCGAATTCCGCACCGGGCTCACACCGAGCACAGTCCTGACTTACAAAAATACAGTAATAAAATGACTTAATAAAATACAGTAATTAAATAAAGTACAGTAATATAATCTCAAAATGTACTTAAAGTATAAAACATGTTAGAAATGCTATTAAAGTGTTGTTAAAATACATTTAAAGTATGTTAATTTAAAATACTTTTAAAAGTGACAAATCGATTTTGCTTCTGAAAAATTTTAATAATTTCAGAATCTTCCCAATGAATACATTTTATCTAGTGTTCTGTTTTCATGCGTCACTTGCAGACAAAGGGGGGGGGGGAATATGGATATGACAGCCAGTAAATAGATTTTATCTCTTTTTTACGTTGAAAAAAGGTTTCACGTGAAGGCGAGATCTGAAAATCAAATAACTGGGAATATGAAACTGTTTTAAAGAGAATTTCTAAATCTAGTTTGGCTGGATACTCATTTACAGCCTAACTCAAGTGTCATTTCTTGTCTCTGTTCATTTCAGAGCTTTTGAAAGAGTTTTTTTTTCCTTCAAAGGATGATTTTTTTTAAAATTTTGAATAAGAATATTTCGCAGAAGTTATTTTTTCTTTAATCTTTAAACTTTTCATAGTTTTTATAAAACATAAAAAAAAAACAGTTAAATTTTTTCTTTAAAACTTTTCCAAATTTATATATATTTCACAGTTTAAAATTTAGAGGAAATAAAATATGTCTTCTTTCGAAAATATGAATAAAACTATAATCAATAAGGAAGCAATAAAAATCACCAGAAAAATTAGGAGCGAAATTTCAATCAAGACGAAAAAATGCGAGAGAAAGGGAATATTAAAATATTTAAGAATAAATCTTCAGTCACTAGTAGAAATAAAATAGAAGGTTACTACAATAAACATCGGGGATCAAATTTATTCGTAGTGATTCTAAGAATTTATTAAGTAAATAACAAATGAAGTTTTTTAAAGAAAAAAATTAAAGAATTGTTCGGACTAACATTTTGATTTATATTAAAATTGATAATAGGAAAATAGTAAAGCATATAATTTATTTTCTTTTTAAAAATTCTTTAATTAAATCTTTTTGTATTTATTTTTTAGAGAATTGGATAACAAAAGATATGGGAATACTAGAACAGTTGGGATTAAAACGTGAAATTGAAAATACTAGAATAATTAAAAATAAATCTTGAACATAAAATAAATGAAAAATTGTGTGTGTCATTTTTATCTATTCATATTTAATAATATTTTATCGTCAACATAAAAGAAAACTGGAATAAACTAAAAAAAAGATAAATCGTTTTTAATCTCTTAAAAAAAATTTCCTTTAATCTTCATCAGTTTTAATATAAAATATGAATAAAGTAATAATTTTTAAGTAGAATGTCATTTAAAATTTCTTATGAGGAGCTTTTGGTATTCAAAACAAAATTAGCTTTACTTCCTGCCCCAGTAAAATAAAAAAAAAGCATTTTAATGCAATCTAAAAATCAAATAGTAACATTATATGAAATCGGTAATACTATGATAATAGCAATATATGTAAATATTAGCAAAATAATGATACTTCCAAACATGATATCTCCAAACATAAATATAAATCCTGTTCTATATTAATCCTGCGGTGTTTTGCTTCGATAAGTTACGTTATCTTTGCACAATGTTATAATTTTAGTTGAAATGTCTTTTATTTTAGAATCTTCCCATGAATAACTTTTTGGAATTCATTTCAAAATCAACTTTACTTCCAGTGCCAATCAAATAAAAGCTTCTTTAAACCAATATAAAAACCAATTATTCATATTTCATAGCATTGTTAATAATATATATGAAATATTAGTATACGGAAGCATTAGTAAATTAATGATACTTCTAAATATGATATGGTAAGTTACGTTTTGAATATGTATATCTTTACACAATATAAATAATCTTTAGTTAGAATGTCATGTAAAATCTTTCCATGAAGAACTGTCTGGAATTTAGGACAAAATGAACTTTACTTCCTTTGCCAACGAAATAAAACTTCTTCAATGCTATTTTATAATCGAATCAAACATTAATATTTGGAAGTATAAACAAAATAATGATACTTCCAAGCATGGTAAATCCTAATTATAAATTTAAATTCTTTTATATTGTAATTCAGTGATGCCTTTATTCTAAAAGTTACGATAAAATCTAAGAGCAATTTTATAAATTTTTGTTAGATAATCATATAGAATTTCCCTTTTACGAACTTAGAAAAAAAATATTCTTTGCTTGCTGTGCCAATAAAATAAACTTTTTGAATACTATTTAAGTTCTTCAATGTAGTCTAAACATCAATCATTCATGTTTCCTAGTTTTGGCTATAATATTAAATACTATTAAAAGTACTATGAATTGGAATACTAAGATTCGGAAATATCAATAAAATATCTCCTATCGTAAGTTTCATTCTATTATAATCCTACGATACCTTGCTTCTATAAGTTACATCGTGAATGTATATCTTAGCACAGTTTAATTAGTTTTAGTTAGAATGCAATTTAGAATTTTTCCTTGAAGAACTTTCTAAGATTCAAAACTAGATCAACCGTTCTTTCTGTACTTGTAAACTAAAAACTTCTGTAATGCAATCTAAAACTCAAATAGACGTATTTCTGTTTGGATGTATCTGCAAAATAATGATACTTCAAAGCATGGTATTTCCGATTATATATGTGAACTCTATTCTATTTAAATCCTCCAATTCCTTGTTTCTATAAGATACGACATGTCTTTGCACGATGTAATAATTTTTTGTTAGAATTCCATTTAAAATTTCCCCATAAAGAACCACCCGAAATTCAGGACAAAATCAAATTTACCTCCTGCGTTATTAAAGTAAGAACATCTTCGAAGCAATCTAATAATTAAAAATTATTGTTGAAAACACTACAACATATTAATATTTGGAAGTATCTGCAAAATCCTCTCTGTAAAATCTCCTGCCATAAATAAAATTCCCATTCCATTTTAATCATTCTGTACATTGCTTGTAAAAGTTACGTCTTGAATATATATCTTCGCATAGTATAATAATTTTTAGTTTGAATGCCATTTCGAATCTTCTCATAAAGAACCTTCTGGAATTCAGGCCAAAATCAACTCTTACTTCCTGCGCCAATAAAATAAAGACTTCTTCTATTGAAGGGTTGAGGGGTAGATACCATTGAAACACTCATCGGAATGTGGTCGAAATATTTATTAGAGACTAAATCCCTTTCTTTTTAAGAGACTGTAATTATTACATATAGAAGCGGCATCCTTGCTCTCAACTCCACTTGTAGTTTTGAAATCCGATCACGTTCCGATGGGGAAAAAAAAATTGTTCCAATCGTTTGGTAAAAGGAAGATTCTTGGGCGGGTGGCTTTGCGAAGAAAAGCTTGCCACATTTTTAAGGTTGACAATTTTCGGGTACACACCCAGTTAAGCGCAGAGCTGTTCGTTTTCTTTTCTTCAATTTTATTTTATTCTATCTTTATTTCTTGGATTTTCTTATTTATTTACTTGGGGAACATCCTTTGCCCTCATGTTGTAAAAAGAAAGAAAAAAATCGATAAAAATAGGCTAAAAAGTAGATATGTAAAGCATTACGAGAGAAAAAAAAATCATCCGTTAATGATTTATAGTTCCAAGTTGGTGGTTGCCGCCTTTTCTAACCTCCCAGAATTCTGTGAAGTTCAGTTTTATTGAGGTGCCATTTTTTTTTTCTTTCTCATATCGTAGCTAAATACTAAGTGTTTCGCAGTTAAATAGGCGACAAAATTTGCTCGAAGTTTTGTCTTTAATTCTTTTATTGAGCGTAGGTGTACTAATTGCAGAAAAGAAAAAAATATATATTGACAATCCATGTTTAAGATTATAAGTTTGATATCTTTATAAAATGGTAAGATTATAAAAACGACTTTACAATCTCTAACTGACCAACTGTAATTGATTATTTTAAAAAATTTGCCAGGCATTACTTGTCATTATTTGGGCATTATTATTTTTATCAATCGAAAAATGCAAGTTTTTTGTGGGAGGCAAAAATTTAGAATTCAGGTCACGTTACTGACTTCAACAAGCTTAAGCATGAATAATTATTTTCACTTCCATTTTTATTCTTTTTAACTGACGCAACTCGGTAAATATAACTAAGGCAGACTCAAAACTTGTCTTCGATGGCAATATATATTTTAACCCTTTCATCTGAATAATTTTTAAGGTATAAGGAAGATTTATTTTCTTCTTTATTAAAAAAAGGATAAAATTTAAAAAAAGAAAAAAACGAAAGATTTTTTTAAAACTTGATTTTGAATTTCTTTACGAAGTTAGGCAAAATAGCTGCCCCGTTAGCAAGATGTGAGAATTTTTGCTAAAGAAACTTCATTACAAAGAAACTTTCCATGAAGAGAAGTCTATTTTAATAATTTGCATACCTGCCAACTTTTACCCATTTGGCGTAAAATTTTCTATATTTAAAGTGGTAGTAAAATCTATGCTTTCTATGTATTTCTTGCATTTATAAGATTAATTTATAATTTTTTTGAAACACCACTATTTTTAAAAAAATTAAACATATATATTAATACGTAAAACTATTTTGGTAGACCATATGAGCTCGCTCAAAATACAGCGTGTGTTTCTGCTTAAAATTGTAATTTAAATTCCATTTTACTGCCACTGGGGAAAATCATCCTTGAAAGGATTAAAAGTTGGCAGGTATGAATTTGAAATATTTAACGTTATCTTTAAAAATTGCAGAAATAAACTAAAAAATCGCCAAACTACCAAAATGAACAAAAATAATTTACCTGCTGTTTAATTATTATTTTAAGAAATTAGTCTTTCAGTAACCATTACTCGGAAATTTTCTTGCCGAGTTTATGGATCATGGGTTCGAATCCCCTGACATCGGGCAAACTGCGGGAGGTTTTCGTGATTTACCTAACCATGTAACGCAAATGCGGATTAGTTGCATCAAAAAGTTCTCCACGAAGGCTAGTTTGTACCAATGCCTGCTTCAAGAGCTCTCTCGTCTTCTGGGTTGAGTTCAAAATTATACAAGGCTATGGTGTTGGATTCTGGTAGTCGCAAGGTCAAAATTGGGCCTTCTGTTCAACGCCGGTAATAAAACAAAATAAAAGTATGAATTTAAAAATAAATACTTAACCTTTAAAGCTATTCATCTATCGAAATTATTTCTCTTTATCTACTAAATATATTTTTCTGATCTGAAAGCTTAACAGTTATTTTTCTCTTTTTGAACAAGCTTAATAATCAAAGATAAAATAAAACAACTGACGTCGCACAAAGAACTGTTGAATTAAATCTTTTTTTCTTTTCTTTTCAGCTCCTTTGTAGATTAATGCAAATACCTGAAAACTCAATTTAGATTTTTGTCCATAAAATTCCTCTCCATTCAGAAATTCTGCCTTGTTCCTAGTTTTTCCCGTTTCCTGAAAAAGGATTCTTTTTACTTCCTCAAAGGAGAAAGGGAAAGAAATTTCGGTGTTAGTGACTTTTTTTTGGGATTACAGGATGTTGCCCTTTTTTTCTAAAGAGAGAAATTTTCTTTTTTTTATTTTTTATTTGGAGATTTAAATGAAGAGCTAGGACGTAAACAACATATATTGCCGAGGTAAACATGTTTTTTCAACCTTTAAAATCTGAATGCTTAATAAAAAAATAAATTCCTGATATTAGTAACTATTGTTAAGACTAGTCAAGAATAAAAATAATTTACATGAAAGGAAATTTGAAAGTACTAGAAGTATGATAAACACAAAATGCTTTGCTTCAAAAAAAAAATAACAGCCAATGAAATTCTAAAAAAAAAAATCAAATAGCGAAGTTACGCTATTTGTAAATCTAACAAACATTTTTACTAATTTGTTTATACACAATTGGGTCATTGGGTCAGGTATAACTTCCAATGCTAGTATGCGTTTTTATGAATCACTTAACTACTTTACATTATTTTTTTTTCCTTATTATTCCTTACATTATTTTGCATTTTCTTTTGTTAATGTTCCTCATCGAAAGAAATTCATACATTGTTGCTATATGTGTAAATAAAATATAAAAAGAATAATAATTTAGTTTACTTTTTAAGCGGTTAAACAATTCCACCGTTTTGTTTCACTTAAGCATGGAAGCTAATAAATAATTTTTAATAATAAATAATAATACTGAAAAAATTATTCCTTACATTATTTTGCATTTTCCTTTGTTAATGTCATCGAAAGAAATTCATACATTGTTGCTATATGTGTAAATAAAATAAAAGAAGAAGAATAACTTAGTTTACTTTTTGAGCGGTTAAACAATTCCACCGTTTTGTTTCACTTGAGTATGGAAGCTAATAAATAATTTTTAATAATAAATAATAATACTGAAAAAATATTGTAGTTTCGTATCAATGTCATGTATTAAATATTAAATTAAAACATAAAATCAGATTTATTCATAATAATTTAAAATATATAGGACAAAATTATATTTTCTGATTGTTTATGATTAGAAATCCGTTATACTAACAAATTATTTTATATTAAAAACGTCTTTAAAAAACGAGTTAAAAATTAGAAAAAGCAAACAAAAATTTACATATCTTAAAGTACTCGAATTGTGCATATTTATTTCATTTAAATTTATCAATTTATTTAATTTTATATGCATATTTAATTTAATTAAAGAATAAGATCAGCTTTTTAGAGCAAGTTGGAGAAGCTGCAATAGGTCCGAAAGTTAACAATTTAGATCATTTCTCAAATTTAAATCAAAATTCAAAACATGAAATCATGTAGTGAGTATTACATTACAGTCGTCTTGAAGAAAAAAAGTTTCCTTTTCTTACAATTTTTTGAGACAAACAATTTTAATTCGATTTCATGCCAAAAAATTATAAATTTTAACTCGTACTCTACGATAATTATTTGTTAATTATTTGTACTCTACGATATTATTGTTTTATTCTATAACCAGCGTTGAACAGTCAACTCAATTCTAAGTTAACAACTATCAATGGTTAACTCTGTAGCCTTGCAATTTTGAACTTGCCACAATTACATAAGAAAAGGAAACTCTTGAATCAAACATTGGGGAATCTAGCCATCCTTGAGTACTTGATGGTGTAACTAACCCGCGTTAGCGTTCGATGGCGAGAAAAACCACGAAAACCTCAAGCGCTTAGCCCGACGGCAAGGAGATTCTAACCCATGAGCCGTCTATCTCTAAGGATAATTTGCGTCAGCACTGTCATCGGTGCGAGCCGGGTGCAGATTTTGTATCGATTTGGGTTACCTCATTGGGAGGCGAATGCACAGACATAATTTTGAGTTTACGTCTACTAATATTCAACTTTGTAGCCTTGTAATTTTGAACCCAATCCAGAAGACAAAGGAACTCCTGGATCAAATATTTGGAAAAATTTGCCTTCGTGGAGAACTTTTTGGTGGGACTAACCCGCATTTGCTTTACATATAGAGGAAAACCTCCAACTGTAAACGCGACAGCAAGGGGACTCTAACCCATGATTCCTGCACTACTTAGGATATTTTACGTCAGCACTGTTATCGGTGCGAGCCGGGAGTGGAATTCGTATCGGCCAGCAGTCAGAAATCCTTAAATTAAGTACCCAAGATCTTGCTAGCACCCCCTAAAAGTCTCGGGTGGCAATAGCGCCCACGTTAGGAACCTGTTTTCTATGAGTTATTGTTCTTAGTCTAATGCTGTGCTGAGTTTAATGTTCATCAACGAATTTGATTTTTACATTTCTATAGTAAATTGTTTTAAAATAGCTTTCCATTTTTGCATAATACTCGCTAAATATAACTATGAAACAAAGAAAAAAAAGACCTTAGGTTTATTGCATTTTTCCCTCACATGAGAAATTAAGATTTTAAAACGTTTCAATAATTTAGTAAAATTTATTATGAAAGCAAAAAGATGTTATGCTACTTTTCAATCTACAACATATAACTCCAGATAACGCAAACGTACTTCCATCAGAAAGTAATCCACGAAGGCTAGTTTGTCCTAATGTTTGATTTAGGAGTTTCCCGTGTGTCTGAATTAGGTTCGAAATTACAAGGTTGGATGTTGATAGTTGTAAAACCAAAAATGAGTGGGCTGTTCAAAACCGATTAAAGAACATGTTGCCTCCAAAAAATTTGCATTCATGTAGACCCTTACATATATCGATGCATTCTTGATGAAAAAAACTTTTTTTTATGATACATTTCTTTTTTTTTGCAAAATAGGGACATTTTAAACAAAACCTCTGCCAAGTTTACGAAACTGCGCACTTTCATTGATAAGTGAATTTCGATTTCATTCACAAGATCAGAATGAAATTTGTCAGTAAGATAAGGGCGCCATCTATAGCCTAAGTCTAAATTTAAAAGAATCGGAAGCTTTCTCGTGAAAATCTATTTACAAATATTTTTTGTGATGTCTATTAAAACTATTATTAAAGTCAATTATTATTTATGGTATTATTAAAATCAATTTCAACAAGTAAAAAAATTGGAGCATTTATTATTATTTTCAAATCTCATAATTTGACTTTCATGAAATTGAAAAAATGTCTCATTTTTAAAGCTTATGTTAAGAATTGTAATTATATTTTATTAATAATACTCCTATGATAATTCCAAATTATGATTTCTAACCTTGTAATTAAGTATAATATTTTTACTTTTATAGTTCATTTTTTAATAACTTTATATCTACATAATATATTTTTCCTCGGTGTCCTAAACTTCTTTAAAGAGCTCTTTTTATTATGAACGTAAATCGATTCTAATTCTTTTTTATTTTATCAATTTTATGCTTTTTTATTTTATTATTTTAAGGAACTATTACCGATTAGGGTGGGATTAGAAACGGTTTTGATTTCTTCCAGTCCTTCCAGCAATATTAAATTTGTTTTGACTGAAAGTCCTGTCGTTGATAAGATAAGGGGATGGAAGTTTAGTGAGAAGGATACCAGCTCAGGAGCTGTCCACATCGTCTTACCGGGGTCAAAATTATTCGGCATTCTACTATATCCGTCAAAAGATAACACTCTGAAAAATGGGGCTAGGTGCTTGGATGTGGTTGGGTGACGTGTTTATATGAAAGCGAGGCGGCAAATTCTACTAGGTACAAATAATCATTATTAGTTTTTAGTGAAAATGGAAATCCTACAAAAACTGCTGCCAATGCCTCTGTGTATGCACTCTACAAAACCTCGCGTCGTTGCTTAGCCTAAAGAATTTCCTGAATATTGGGAAAAGGTCTTGAATATGGTACACGATTAATAGCAGATGCTTGTGGGTGGTAAACATTTAAGCAAATCAGTGAAGCTAGAAGTATCTCATATTTTCGACTCTACTCGATTTTCAGAAAATTTCTTTGAGCAAAGTCAAACTCAGACTCTTGAAGTTGTATTTACCCAGGATTTGATTAATAATTTTAAAATCCGTATAATTCCAGAGAGAGATACGTTCATGGTATCCCTCGTACAGAAGCGACCAATAAGAGAATCCATTGTTGTACCATACAGTTTCGATTATTGAACTTTTTGTTCTTAAAAGGTTGACTTCAACAGCAGGGCTCGAAAAAACTCCGAAACCGTACCCGTCCCCGAGGACGGCTTGACCAACAATGTACCCGTCCTCCTTTGAAACTAATCCGTAGCTTCTAAATAAATAAAAATANTTTTTTTTTTTTTTTTTTTTTTTTTTTTTTTTTTTTTTTTTTTTTTTTTTTTTGAAGCTGTTATATCATTTTCTATTATATTACTTCTGAAATCCTAAATCATTAAGTGGCCAACAAAAGTTTCTTTTTTGTCCTGAAAAAAAAACTCAGTTGATCTATAAAAGTCATATCACACGTGCAGAAATTCGCCCAACACAACACACAACTTTCGTTCAACACAACAGTATGCAAAACTTTTAGCGCAACTTGGAAGTAGAATCATCGTGTGATATGCCAAACGAAGTTGAAGAAACTTTTTTCCTCCTCTTCGAAAAAGTTTGCCCAACATTTCACACAACAACGCTTTTGATCAATCAGGTGCGAGCAGTCCACAACATTTTTTTCAAGAGAAAACAAGATGGCCAACTTGTGATGGTCTTCGGTGTCGATGTCAGATATTTGTTATCTTAGGTGAGTGTCAATACTTTTTGTTTAATGTTTTTTTGCAGAAAATATGATTCAATTCTAAAGAACTTATTAAAATACTTTTGAGTAATAATGTTATTGCATAGCTTATTTTTCAAAACGGCGATAGATTTTCTATGCCAAATTCGCCAATCTGAAGGAATATAAACAGGCGATGAATTTTAAGAGTTTAAATAATTTATTGATCCATAAATTACTAAGGCTGGAATTGATAAATATGCGAGATCCATTGTAAAATAATACACAGACAACAATCGCCAGGTAAAGAATACTGATTTTTACCCATGAAGAATCATAGATCGACTGTGGGCGCTAAATTGCCGGGATAGAAGGAAGGTATCGGCGCGTTTACGATAAACATTTTCATGAACTTTGGCAACTCTAGAACAACTTTTACCGACTGAATGTTGGATGAAAAGTTTATCTTGCTGTTGCGTTGTGTGTTGTGTTGGGTGAATTTCTGCACGTGTGATATGGCTTTTAAAGCCATGTCACACGTGCAGAAATAAAGCTTCAAACTGAGCAGATTTTAATGGAGAAAACAAGATAAAAGTTTTTGAAAGAAAATGTCTCAATAGTAACCTTGGTGGCGTCAGTAGGTGAAAACGTTTTAAATCAGAAACTTAAAGAACTTCTAAAGAGGCTGATATAATTAAATATAACAAAATTTAAAAAACGAACTGATTGGATTATGGGAATGGATGGAAGAAGACCCGAAAAGATTTTTGTGCCGAAGCCTTACCTTAGATAATAATAAAGTCAAAATAACAATGTCGCTTCAGCAAAATCAGACTTTTGAGTAATCGGGATAAAGAACTGGTGGTCCTTGTGGTCCTGTTGAAATCTTCAACTGAAGACTGTGGCTCACCCTGGGCTGTCGTACCGGTATGATGATACCGAATTTTTTTAACGTCTTTTTACTTTTTATTCAATTTTTTTTTATACAAAAAATCCTAATGAATCAGGGGACAACAAAGAATCAACGCTTTTTAGATTTAATCGCTATTTTTCCAGATTTTCTTTCACTATAAAATAAAATTATACTTATCCATTAAGCCGGCGCAAGTAACTTCAGCTATTTCTTTTTATTTATTTATTTTAATTTTTTTTATTTAATTTTATATTAATTCGGCATGACTTTTGTTGACACAAAATTTCGAAATTATTTGTTGAAATTCAAATTTAAAAATAAAATAAAATTATTACTTTAAATATACTTTATGTTTACAGCATAGGAAACATTGAAATAAAATACTTATGTCAGTGCGTTACTAGAATTTCTCGCCAAAAGAATTATGTAGAACGTCAATGTTGGATTTTACACGAGTAACTATGGTCGACAGTTAAAAATTTTCCCTTCTCCTATAAGCAATTCCTCACAAAGAATTTAAATTACTATGATTCACATATGCAAAAAATTTCATATTAAATTAAGAACAGAATTTACATCGCAATCATATTTACCGTAGCAAAAGGGAAATACAAAGTAAAAACATGAATTTTTATCATAAATAACATTTAATTGGTTTCTATATGTAGTTCCAATATAAGAGTTACGTTCAAACTATTAAGTTCTTTTAAATAAACGTACGATTGCTATCAAATTATATTTATTTCTAATCCAGGTAATTAATTTAATTAATAAATACAATAATATCGGTATTATGACTGATACAGAAAACGTTAAAATTAATAGAGTATAACTCCCAAGCGTTTCTTTCACAAATAATAATAACGCAATACCAAAGAAGAAAATGAGAATTTAAGTGAGGAGGTTGCTTTGTTGCCCAAACACCTCACGTTTAAATACCAAACAATTCTCTGGAGGTGTGCCACCCTTTTTGATCCTCACGCCCAGTAATTTGAACGGAATAAGAAGATATTGTACGTACAACACACGTATAACTGCAACCGCCAGTAATAATTTTGTCATTCCGTGACAACCCTCCGAAACCTTACAAACTTAAAAGGATTTTCTACACAACTGGACAACATGCTGACACCATTTTGAAGACCGGGCAGGTAGAACAGAAAAATTAAAGTAATTGTCTGTGCCTAGAACTGTTGGAAAATTATTGTTATTATTACCCTAACACCACCCACAATCTTATGTAAACATTTCACGGAGCGGAGTTGAGTGGCGATTCAGGATTTCAAAGTTTATTTTATTTTTATTATCGTCTGCTAAAAAAAAGAATTGTTCTGAGTGGTAGGAAAGGATGCCATTTAAAAACAAGAGGACCCATTAAAGTTGAGAGGTCGGGTTGTGGTAATTTTCGCTGTAACTGCCTGGTACTTGAGCAGACGGATGTGTTATTATCTTTTTATTTGGTAACACATTGAAAGCGGGTGTTGAATTATAAGGAAAGCTTTGTTTTCGGCCGACAAAATGATTTCGTAAAAGTCAAACCAATTGTTTTGAGTTGAGTTGCTGCATCATAATTTGAATTTTTTTTCTTCTTTTTTTTACAATACCGATACTATTCTATAATGTATGCGAATTTCTACGTCAGCTAACGTCGAAAAATATCACGAAATTGAATATGCAATTCTCGAACTTCTACGATATAACAAAAATAACAGGTGAAGCTCATACTATTTCGGCTATATTGAATATAAGTTATCAATTTGTGTGGTTTTTCAAATATTGGAGCGACGTAAAGAGGTACGATTTTGAGCAATTTTTTAAATATCTTTATGTACCCGATATTAGAATTGATTAAATTCACCGCAGATAGCAAAAAAAAAAAAAAAACAACAAAAAAAAAATTTATCGAATGGCAATATGTGTAGACCAATGAGTATGGCAGAATAAGCTTGTTTCTTAATCATATTCCATTAGGTTGTTCAGAGAGTAATTTCGTTTTTTCATTCATAAAAATGAAAGACGATTTTCTTTTCATTCGTAAATATTCTATTGAATAGTATATAGTCCGTTCTGGTCAAATACTTTTACCACCTTTCTAGCAGTAACATGATTCCGAGCTCATAAATTTGTTTTTCTTTACTGACGAAATACGGATCCAGGTGATTTTTGTCCTCATCAGAGGCAGGGCCTGATTATAGCCTAGGCCCTAGGGCCCACACTTTCTGGGGGCCCTCTAAAATTAGTAAAAAGTCCACATTACTATTTTTTTAAATACTGAATGAAGCAGCTTTTCTCAAAAAAATGCATTTTTTATTTCAAATTTTCTTTATATTGTGATAAACCAAACTCGTGTAAACATTGCACGAATCAAATTCAAAAGTACAGCTAAATTTGAATTGGTGCAATTTTTACGTCAATGGCTTAAGTGAATGCACTGAATTTTAATTTTTTTTTAAAAGTGTTATATTTAAATAAATTATTAGTTAAATGTGTTTTCAATTTTCTATGAGTAGATATAATTTTGGCACTTTTGAATATTTTTTGATTGTGATTTTTAATAAAAATTATAATTAATAACCTTAATATCTTAGCAAACATGCTGAACTTATCGTTAAATCTAATGAAAAGTCGACTAGCTTTGTGTTGGTTTAAGTACTAAATAAAAAAATAATTACAGCTTGCAATAAAAAACAATCCAGCTAATCAGTGACTTTTAGCAAAGATCACTGATTTCAATTATTTGTGGTCACCAAACTATTTTTATTTTGGTACAACATTGTTTTGTTGTTTTATATTTAGCTTTAACATATAGATGCGTAAATGTTACCTTAGAAAAATAATCTTCAATTGTCTGTTTTCAAAATTTCTTTGAATGTTTGTCTTGCATCATGCAGTTCAATCGATTCTTTTTATTGTTAGGACTATTCTTCAGAAATTTAATTTCGAAATATTTCGTAAGGGGCCCGGAAAATTTGGTGGGCCTTGGACCTGAATTTGTCTTGATCGGTCCCTGATCAGAGGTAAGTTTTACAGTCTAAAAATTTTTGTAGAGATCAATACAAATATTGTGGACAACCAATTTCTCGTCCTCAGTGATGATGCTCTTCAAATATGGATCATTTTCTTGAAGTTTGAAAAGCACAGACGTCAATGAGACGGCACAAATTATAAGACGTAAGAATATAAAGAACCTATATTTCGAGCGTTGAGAATAAGCCTAGGCGTTTCCATGAAAGAACGAATTCGATAAATTTAATCACTCAGCGATATCACGAGTTTTTATTCGCCATATTCATCAATAAATGCCTGTATTGTGTCTTCATCAACTTCAATTAACCTTCCAAAACGTCGAGCATTTCAACATCAAAATTGCCGGATCGAAATTTTGCAAACCAGTTTTGGCACAAGCGTACTGTCCACACATCTTCGCCATACACATGGAGTAATTTTTTTCTTGCTTGAACAGTATTTTTACTTTCTCGGTAGTATAAAAAGAAAATTGTGCCGAGAATACTGATCTTCACTTTCCGTACTTGAAAGGACACCAACCAGAAACTAACGCTTGGAATCAATCGAACTTTTTCACAAGCAAGAATTGCTATATAAGCTGTCAAAATATATACTGATAATATATATGCGACTTGAGTGTGAAGTTGGCAGTGAAAAAAGATAATTAAGTTCTCTGTTATAAAAATGAAATTACTTTCCAAACAACCCAATACCCTTCTTTCATACCCGAAATGAGATTTGATTAAATTCAGCGTAAATAGCAACAACAAAAAAAAATAATAATAATAATAGTGCGTGGAGTCCCTCCGCGCGGAAGAAGTTAAACTTCGCAACCTGCGACGTTAATTGTAGAAGAATCAGCAGTCGTAGAAGGATCACTAGTTATATTCAACGACTCTTTTTCCTGCTCCGCTCGCTTCCGTGCTCTGTAATCACGGTAATATTGTGCAATTTTCCTTTTTTGAACCAGTGGAAGTGCTTGCCTGGAAAACGTATTTATATTAATAATGTATGTGACTGCGTCATAATGTAATTTCAGAAGAGAAAACCTAACAATCAATTGATATTCACAAGAGACCTACCTTGACATAACCTTAAATCCGTCGCATTGTCCGTGGGATTGTTTTCACTCATTTTTT
>NC_092207.1:28781896-28872272 GCF_043381705.1 Parasteatoda tepidariorum | reverse complement strand
GGGGGGGGGGGAGAGGGAGAGCTGGTAGATAAATTCATAATTGAAGTATTAAATTTATTGTTTTAAATATGAATAATTTTATTATTATTATTATCAGCTATATTGTATTATATTATTTTCATTAAAATGTTAAAATAGACATCGAAAAATTTATTGGATGTTTTATATGCAAGTGTTGTGTTGAAATAATACTCTTATATATTCATTAAATTCGCTTTCACTTAGAATATATTTTATTTTTAATTGATTATCATAGATATCGAGGGATCCATATCGATTAGTAACATCACACCGTATCAAACAGTAACCCTGTCGATCAGTAACACGCCTCTATGTTTAATTTAAATAAGACCTTGCCCCTTTCCTTTCACGTGTTTATTTTTAACTTATTCAACTGAGTACTTCTAACGAAAATTCTTCACCCGTTGTAATCTAAACTTTCCGTTTTTAACTATTAATTGTCTTTCAAATTCAAAATTTAGTGTGCCAACCCGAACCACAGGTTGATGTCAACCATCAAAAATTCCTTGTGTGAAAAAAACATTTCCGAATTTTTCAAATAATTCTATCTTAAATTTTTAATTGGTACCTATCTCGGTCCGTTAAATAAAAACCGTTAATATAAAAAAAATCTACGAAAATAACTAGTCAATGATAAATTAGAGTGAGTCATGTAAAATTATATTAATTATAATAAAAGCTTGGTTTCTTTTCAAAATTATCAGGTACAACACACAAACTTTAATGGTAACTAAGTCAAATGAGTTGCACAACTGTATTTAAATATTCTAATTCTTCAACTATTCTCCAATCCTAATTAGTTTTAAACAATACGTAAAAAAAAAGTTGTTTTTTTTTACACTCTAGCTATTGCCCGCGTGAAAGTATTTAGCTTTCAATTTCAACTATTTTCAAGAGATGTCGGCGATATAGTCAGAGTTTTTTGCGTAGTGAATTTTAGTAATAATTTAAAATTTATTCGGCAGTCATTAAATCATAGAAACAACCGTGAGAATGAGCTCGGGACATCTCCATCGTAAGATAAAATAGTGTGGCATATATCCACCAATAAGATTATTAAATACTAGTTCCCTAGTATATAAGACAGGTTAACTTCTATTCCGAAGTATTACAGATTCGATCTTCATCTTGTAAATACTTCTTTTTTGACGTGGTAAATATTATTTTATATATTACTCGGATTTTCTCGCCTTCGTTCTTGAAAGTATTATTTCATATTAATCGGATAATTTTTTTTGTTTGTTTGTAAATAATTCATTATATTGCACTTTCAAATTAGATATCAGTCATTCGTTGCCTATGGCAAACAACTCCGTTGAAGAGGCAAGTGCCATAAGGCAGATACCTCGAATATAACACTCACATTAAAGCAGATACCTCAAATACAACACTCACATTTATTATTTATAGGTACCTTTTGATACATGAAGGTTGACACGGCCGAAAGCAAACTCTTCCCTTAATAGACTCCATTACGTACTTTACTAATAGTACTTCCACAATATCTATGCAATGCTATTCCTCGAAAAGGGTAAGAGCTTCGTCACCTATAATTGGTAAAACAAAATTCAGTTTGAGTTTAAAACTTCTATAGCTATTTCAGAAAGGATCAAAAATAAATCTAAATAATTGCCTCGTAACTAAATTTTTTAATGAAAAAAAAGCAAAATTATTCCGAATAAATACTTAAGGTATAATTAATTTCTTAACACTACTTAAATTATTACTTAAGACAACCTAACAAAATGTATTAATAACTATGGTGTTATCAATAGATACAGAAATAACAGAGTTTATAATGCCACGTAAGAGAAATATATATTTATATATTACCAGCAAATCTATATACTTTATTCCTAAAAAATTATGTCCGCTTTTTCGAAGGGTTAAATACTTTACGTGTGAATATGATATATATACCTATATATATATATCTACAGTATAGTGATTGTATGACTTACAAAAGTACTTAATCAATACTTACTATACGACAAATATATCTTTAATATAATTTTTTATGAGAAAAATAAATCATTTTACGAAATTAAAATCAATACCAAAATAAAAGAGTATCTAAAGTGCATATTAACGTGAATCCAAGGTGGAAAGACACATTTTATAACATAAAAATTAATTTTCTTCAAAAATTATAATGGTAAAAGTCAATATGTTTTGAACTCTAAAAAATAGACACCATTCTCAAGACTCGCCAGATGTGACATGCAATCTGCCTTATTTTACCTTTCGCGGCCACTGCGGGTGTTCTAGTTTTATTTATTTCCCATTTTTTCATTGGCTACTTTGCGTTTCCTGTTTCACTCACGGCTCACTTTATTTATCTAGAATTGTTTTTCACCTTTATTTTCCGTTTTTTAATTGGCAAATTCACATTTGTTGTTTCAAATCTTTTTTAATATTATTTCCTCACATATTATTCCTCACAAAAGAAAAAATCAGGACAACATTTTTCGAAAAAAATAAATATTTAAGAACATTTTCTGGAGCATATACCATACTATATATAAAAACAGCTAACTAAAAAGTATTATTTGCTCTACTTTAGAAGAATACATAAAAGAAAATTTTATCGCTATGGAACAATAAAACATGCTATTTTTAGTTTTACAATTACTTTGTTCAAAACAGCTGTTCCAACAGTTAATTCTAACAGCTTGCAAAAAAAGTTTTATAAGTACTCAGTGATTCATAATAATTTCAAATTAATACAATGGAAAAACGTTATGATACTATAGCATTAAAAATATAAATAATAATACTCAGATCAATAGCGATTCCACAATTTAACATTTAAAAATTCTTAGATTTTATGGATTTTAATCGTTTTATTGGAATCTATCATTTTTAAAATCACATGAAAGAGTCAAATAAATGTAAGACTTTTAAACAGGAAGTCTGCAATGTTTTTTTTTTTCAGGCTCAAATCAAAAGGGGTAGCAAATGATAAGGCAGCCTTTGAGAAAATGCACCTGAAGCCAACAATTTACACAGTAGTTCAAATCTAGTGGAAATAGTTCTATGTATTATCACCTGCATATCTTTATTTTAATATTACTTGCTTTTTTTATTACAGCAACAGTTCCCAGCATATAAAAAAGAATCCTTTGAAGATTAATATAGCTAAAGTTGTGAGTAACGAGGTAAGAAAAAATATAAATTCTATTATTTTTCATAAATTTTGAGCAATTAGAAGATCATAACTTTTATGAAAACAATTTATTTAACAACTTATCAATAATGATATACATTGAGCTGACTTCCAGTCAGTTAAATTCTCTTAAAATATGCTATATACAATTAAAGTACCATCACTTTTTGAATTTTTGTCACATACATTTCATAAGAGATTTTTAATGTAACTGCTTTGAAAGAGAAAGGGCAAAGAAAAAGCACCACAAATATACATTAGAAATTACATTCAGAACAGTTATTCAATACAAATAGACTGCAAAATGAAAGAAGCAGAGTTATTCTTGAATATACAATTCATACCATTTTACTCATAAGTTCAAAATTTTATAAACATGAAAACAATTGAAAAATACATTACTCTTTATAAAGAGTAATAAACAATTTTAAACAATTGAAAACTTTTGAATATGAGTTTATCAAACATACAACTAAATAAATTATTTATTTTTATAATGATTTAAAATATTATTAAACACAAAAATTGATTTATAAAAAAAAAAATCTGTAAAAAAAAATTTGAAAAATATGTAGTTTTTCTAGAACATATAAAAATAAAAAAAAAATAAAAAATTCAAAATTTAGTTTAGGTCAAATTTTATCATGAATAATTTGAATATAAGTGAAAACTAAAAAATCAGGTAGCAGAAAACAAAAAAACATACAAATTTAATGAAAAAGATTAAATATACAAATTTTTAAACACTAATAGTTTTTGAAGATAATTTAATTATACCAACTTAAAATAATCTTTTTACAAAATAAGTAAATAAATAATAAATAAGTATTGCTTAACAATTTAATCAAAATCTTGAAAAGTAGTACTTAAATAAAAAAGGGAGGGAGCTAGTTCAGTATTTACTGAACTAAATAATTATTTACTGAACTATAAATATTTATTTATTACAAGAAAAACTAAGAATTATAACAACAATTAATGAGAAATTTTACATTTCAACTATTATTAATATATTTTTGTAGGAAAAATTATAAAAATTGCACAGATACAAATTTAAAAACTCAAAACTAAAAATAAGAACTTACTCATTAAAAATAAATCCTTAAACATTTATGTTAAACTTTCTCAAATAAAAAAGTAAAAATTAAAAAGTATTAACTTATACACTTTAATATCAATTATGTTTACGATAATTGCAAACATTCCACATTTCAGAAAAATGAATTTTGAAACAGTACACATATAATATGGACAATACTGACATAGCATGCAACATACAATCAACAACTTAAAAAAATTAAAATAATGTAAACCATTTCAAACCTAGTTTTAAACTATCATGAAGATATTACGGCAAGAGAATGGTTAAGAATTGCAAATTCAGAGACATAAATATTGCAGTGAATACAAGCTAAAGATACATTTCTATAGTCAAAAGCTAGGGAAAATATTTTATTACATTGGAATACAATCAATCGTTTTAAAATACAATGTAGCCTTAAAAATAACATGTGAAGAGGAAAATTATGTTTGAAAAACAATTGAAACATTAGAATTTCGAATATAAAAAATAAAAGATAGATAGGGACCACAGTAAAAATAGGAAAACGTTATTTTCACCAATTCTAAAAAGTATTATTTCCACAAATGTACAGTACATGAAGTGATATTACAGTACATGAAGAAAAGAAAAATACAAATTTTAAATAACAATAATTCATACATAGATTTATAAATTAATATACATATTCACAAATTATTGCATGCTTTCATAAATTATTAAACAGATTCTTTGAGGAAATAATTTGAATTCTTATTAATAAAAACGGCAAAAACATTTATAAATATTATTTCGTCTCGCACTTGAACACAAACTGGTATGAAACCGCAATGGGTAAAAAAATAAAATATATCAAAAAGCTTAGAAGATTTTAATAAATACATGCATACTTTGGTATGAATAATTACTGCTGAAATCATTNTATCAGTTATGTTTATGATAATTGCAAACATTCCACATTTTAGAAAAATGAATTTTGAAACAGTACACATATAATATGGACAATACTGACATGACATGCAACATACAATCAACAACTTAAAAAGATTAAAATAAAATAAACCATTTCAAACCTAGTTTTAAACTATCATGAAGATATTACGCCAGAGAATGGTTTAGAATTAAGAATTGCAAATTCAGAGACATAAATATTGCAGTGAATACAAGCTAAAGATACATTTCTATAGTCAAAAGCTAGGGAAAATATTTTATTACATTGGAATACAATCAATCGTTTTAAAATTACAATGCTTGTTTAAATAAAAATACCTACCAACATGCAAGGAAAATACAATGCAGCCTTAAAAATAACATGTGAAGGGGAGAACTATGTTTGAAAAACAATTGAAACATTAAAATATAAAAAATAAAAGAGAGATAGGGACCACAGTAAAAATAGGAAAATATTATTTTCACCAATTCTAAAAAATATTATTTCCACAAATAATTCTACAATTAAAATAAGAATAGAAATGTATCCAGCTGGGGGAAAATATTAAGGTCTTAGACAAAAACATTCAAATTTTTATAGTTAAAGCATAGTGATGCAAAAATTAAAAAAAAAAAAACTTTTTAATTATTTGACTTTATTATTTTTCTACAAGTAATTATTTGAAGGAAAAAAAAAACTTTGATATAATAAAATGCCATACCATAATTTAAGAATTTATGCATTTTCATTAACAAGTTTAAAGTTAAGCTAAATTTTTTTATTGAAAAAAAAAGCTATCACAAAAAGCAAAAGCTGGAAAATAATATCCAAACACATTTTTCTAAACTTAGCAGTGAATATTACAGTGCATGAAGAAAAGAAAAATACAAATTTTAAATAACAATAATTCATACATAGATTTATAAATTAATATACATATTCACAAATTATTGCATGCTTTCATAAATTATTAAACAGATTCTTTGAGGAAATAATTCGAAATCTTATTAATAAAAAAGGCAAAAACATTTATAAATATTATTTCGTCTTGCACTTGAACACAAACTGGTATGAAACCGCAATGGGTAAAAAAATAAAATATATCAAAAAGCTTAGAAGATTTTAATAAATACATGCATACTTTGGTATGAATAATTACCGCTGAAATCATTCCTAAACGAATTAAATTTCATTTGAAATCAAAAGAAACAAATGCTGATTATTTATTAATAAAGGTAGTAATACATATCAATTCTATCTCACGACAGTGATTCTTTTTCTCTTTCTAACCAAATTTTTGAATTTCAAGAATAGGACAAATTTGGACTCATAGAGATAAAAAAAAATTTAAGTCATTTTTTAAAATTATTTACTAATTTTTAAAAAGCTTCCAAGGTTAAATAAAAACTTCCTGAAATGACCTGAAACACATTAAATTTATTCAAAACACTCTTTTATGGTTTTTAACTTTATTACTATTTAGAATTAAGTGTGAAAATATATTTATTAAATAACATAATTACAGGTAGATGTACAGAAAATAGCTTAGAAACAAGAGATATAAACTATAAATCAATCTTCGGCAAATCATCCAATTATCTCCAATTCCTGAAGGGAAAAAAAAGTTTAAATGCAAGAACTATCAACATTCGACAAGACCTGCGAAATCTTTGTTGATCCATTCAATACATTAGAGATAGTCATTGAAACAGATGCTTCATCTTGATCAGTACCATGCACAGCATTATGATCACTTTGGAGTATTGCGTCACAGTTTAGTTCGGAGGTGTCCGTGAGATTATCTCCGGCAAACTGAACACCAGCCAAATCTGTAGCTGCTTGGGCATTCTCATCATTTTGCTCATCGTTGGGCAATACTAGAGAAGTGGTGGTGCCATCCTGCTGTTGAATTGTAAAATAATAAGGTTCGTTTTCCAGATCCTGACCAGATGGCAACTGTATGGTGATTGTTTGAGTGCCATCCACATTAGAATCTCCCTGAGGAATGTTCACAGTAATTCCTGGAGGAAGATTTACTGTTCCTCCATCTTGATTTAGTGCATTCAAGCAACTATAAATCAGCTGAGCGGCCGTGACATTGCTGGGAAGAATACCTTCTAATTGTTGAACAGCATTGTCTGTAAGTTGCATTTCAACTGAAGATGGATCAGTAACAGCTGTTTCAAGAGGCCCCTCCGGTATGCTGGCCGAGGCAGAAGCAGCCTCGAGTTCAATGTTGGAACCTTGGCGCTCGTGGTCAGAAACATGGTGTAAAAAGTTCTCTTTACTTACAGATTTGAAGGAACAAAAGGTGCAGGAGTATAAACCTTCCATTCCTGGATGTTTGTTGCGAAGATGTGTTTTATAGGAAATTGCCTGAAAAATAAGAAGTTTTATAGAAAATAAATTTGATTAAGATTGAAAGATTTTCATCAATGAATATCTGTTTGTTGATTCATAATTATTATTAGGACAAAAAATGTTATGTTATCAATAGAAAAAGCCTTTAGTAACATATTGAACAGATAACGAAATTTTTTTTGCTATAACCAATTTTATTTTTACCTTTAAGTCTTTGGAAAAAAAAATGATAGGCACTCCGATTAAGCCAAAGTATATGACTTTTCACACTTATTGTCTAATTTTTATAATTACTTTGTGTATACCCGTATTTTAGATTGTTGAACCAAACTATGCATTTTTTTTAATTTTGTTAATTTCAGCATTCAATATAAATATTTTATATCCACATAATATACTACCCTATAATAATAAAAGAGACACTCAGTTTTGAAAAAAATTTTTAAGGTAATACTTAGAGGATTATTTTATAATTTTAGAGGTATTTAGTTCATATGATTTTTCATACTTAGCAATAAGGTTTTAAGTTTTAAGAGGTAACATGTACTACAAGAAATGGTTAAATTTTTTCCTTTTATTAACTTCCCTATTCAAATGAACACATCTTTATTATTAATCAATGAATGCATTCTATTCCCCAATATATGTGTATTTAAATTATGCAATATGTACATTTCTCTGCTGTTCACTTTATTTATTTATTATTATTATTTATTTTTTTTTTGCTCATCTTTAAGTAGTGCAGTGTCCCTCTTTCTAATTACTAAAAGATCTTTTGCATTCCCCTTTTTATTTTTTTACAATACTGGTAAATATCCTTAATTGAAGCCAAAAAATTCCTGAGTAAATATTTTAACATTTTAAGCCTTCCTTAAAAACAAATTTTTTTCTGAATGCACCTATCTTTTTGTTTAAAAAACAGTACAAGATTTTTCGCAGTGTCTATTGACGATTTAAACAAGCCACAACTTAATTTTTTTTCGTAAAAAAAAAGCTACATATTGTTCTCTGCTAATCCTAGTTAAAAGTTTGTAAATTTCTTACTCATCTTGGGTGGTGCAGTGTCTTAAAAACAGTAATTAGCTGAAATTTTCAGCCAATAGAAAACAAACTCACAGTGAAGTCACTGAGACATCAACCAATTGTTTAGAATTTGGAAAGCCTCACTCAAGACCCTCAAAAGACTACTGGAAAATTAACAAAACTAAATAAATACAGAATTAAGCTGGAAAAATGTGTGTTCTGTGAATGAAAAATTTATGTGATAATCGCAGGGTCAAGAAAAGACAGCTTTATGTTTCCTTTTTAGAATAAAGAGATAAAATTTGCTGTCAAGAAACTTCCAACTTAGCTTTGTTTTTTTTGTTTTTTTTTTTTTTGGACAAAAATATGCAGATGTGGCTTGTTTAAATCGTCAGTAGATAGAGAGAAAATGAAATCTTATTCTGTTTTTTTTTTTTAAACAAAAAGAGGAATGCATTCAGACGCCTGGTGGCTGAGTAGTAGCGCTTTGCGCTCCCGTGCCACAGGTCCTGGGTTCGATCCTCGGGTCAGGCAAGGTTGACTCAGCCTTTCATCCCTTCAGTGGGTCGATAAATGATTACCAAGCATGCTTGGGAACTAAACACTGGGGGTTCCACGTTTGGTTGACCACCTAACCGGAACATCTGCTATTGCACCCCAGAGCCCAAGGTCTAGAAAACTGAGATGGGCACAGTAGGCCTTGGCCCTCTATGGGCTGTCAGGCCACTGAGTTTAGTTTAGTTATTTGGAATGCATTTAGAAAAAATTTTTGGGCAGGGGCATTCAAATGAGAGAAAATGCCCTTAATTTTTATTATAATTTTCAATCCTTTTCAACAGAAAAAAAGAAGAAGTGTTTCCAGGAAAGACTCAAGTTTTTTTAAAAATTACCTCGGAAATTTTGTGTTTTCAACTGAGGTTGTTAACCAGTAGAATAAAAAAAAAGAGGAATGCAAATGATCTTTTAGTAATAAAAAAAAGAGGCACTGCAATATCTCAAGAGGAGCAAAAAAAATTAATAAAGTACACAAAAGAGAAATGTTTATATTAAACAATTTAAATTATTAACTTAATTATTGGGGAATAAAATGCTTTCATAAATCAATAATATAAGCATGTCTATTAAACAAGTTAATGAGAAAATTCAACTATTTCCAGTAGTATGTATTGCAAAATTCAGAAGTTATATATATGTTGCGGATATAAAATATATTCAGTAATTAATAAAATATTTTTTGTTGAATAGTGAAATTAACAGAAAAAAATACTTAGTTTGTGAACCAAACTAAGTATTTCTTACTACCTAAAATATGGATAATGCGCAAAGTAATTTAAAAAATTAGACAATTAAAGTGAAAATTTATCTAAAAAAAATGAAAGGCACTGAGATTAAGTCAAACACTTAAAGGTGTAATAAAATTAAAAGGTTAATAAGATTTCACAGGAAGGAGAAATAATACAAGGAGTGATCAAATGAAAAGGTACGAAACGACGTAAAAACTTAACAGTTTTAAATATTTGCATATTTCGCCATGGGAGAACAAAACAAGACATCTAGGGATGCGATTGCAGTCTCTGACTGTGATCGGAGAATGTGCGGGCGCCAGCATGCGCAGGAGAGAGCAGAGGCTCTTATCAAAAGCGGCGCCCAAATGATGCGGTAGTCCGTATGAGGACAGGACGGCGTTCACGTTGCAAAATTCGAGGAGCAGAGAGGTGTTATCCGATTTCAAACAGCGACGACGCCTATGCAGGTCCATCAAGAACAAAAGACCGGGGCTGCTCACAGAGCGTGTGGTTCTGTTCCATGATAGCGCACGTTCTTACGTCTCCAGAGTCACACACATGGAACTGGTCAAGTTCAAGTGGGAGACCTTGGAACATCCGCCCTACAGTCCGAACATGTCGCCTTGCGATTTCCATGTGTTTTGACCACTGAAGAAACACCTGAAAGGGAAGGGCTCGGACGATGTACTCAAGGACGCTGTGAAGGACTGGGCTCGTCACGGCCACAGGAATACCGGGAACAAGGAATCCTGTGGCTTGTTCATCAGTGGGGATCGTTGTGCTCAGGCCTATGGTGTATATTTTGAATAAAGTCTACATTTCTACCCACCGTGTCGTCTCGTACCTTTTTCATTTGATCACCCCTTGTAGTTGAAAAGGTTATTCAAATTTGCAAAAGGATTTAGACATTAAAAATTTTAAAACACAGAAAATTTTGACAATGGAAATATTACATCCCTCACATGTTTAGTTGGTAATGTCACCAAAAGTAGATTGATGTAAACTAACAGCAAACCCATCACCTCTGTTCCAAGAAAAATTGCACTGGTCCAGGTAAGAAAAAGCAATTAACTTGTTGCACAATAAGCGAATTTGCCACAAAGGTCAGGGTGAGAAATTTACTTCCATTGAAAGAAAATGTTTAATTCATGTTAAAATGGTGAAGTTAGTTTTAACTTTTGAATTAAACTATGCCATTATTATTTTCCATCATAACCTGATAAAGAAATAGTTTTCTCCAAAATTTAGGAAAATTTGTGTTAAGTGCTTTTGTTTTTAAAAAAAGGTTCGACTGCATATACAAATACAAAATATAACCAGGTATTATTCAGCAAACAAATATTCTTAATTTCTTAAACTCTTAAATTTCACGTTTAACATTTCTTTTAGCAAAGAAGCTTAGCAAAGATTTTCCAAAGGTAAGTTCCAATAACATAAAATCTTATTTTAAAATGCAAATTTTAAATATAAGCAATGATAAAAGGATCAGAAACAGTTTCATTGTATTTAAATGTCATAAATATATTAGCATAAAATTTTAAATAATTTACGATGCATGTAAAATGTGTACACAAAAAATAAAAACAGAAGGTAGAAAGTTATTTTGGGAAACAAAAAGTTTGACCACTTATTTAAAAATATTAACAAATCCATAAAATTATTTCACACAAATTAGATTGTGTGAAAATCTCTCCTTTTAGTTCATGCCTACTTGTCAAACCTTTTTTACCGTTAAAAATTCTCCCTCAATCTAAACAAATGTTGTCACAATCAAAATTTTACTAAATTGATCACCAGCTAGCACAACTGTATTTTATAATGCAGGAATTCAATAGCAGGGATAAAAATTAAGATTATTTAGTCCATGGTCCCAGGGACCAGTAACTAAAAGATATCACTAAATCTGTACACATTTTTAGCAAAGAAAAAAAAAAAGAGGAACAAAATAAAACTTTTCCAGATCTTGTAATGAAAATTAATTTCTCTTCAAACTCAAGTAACTGAATTAAAATTACATTAAAAAATTTTTTTGGGTGCAAATTTTAAGACATGACTAAAGTTTTAACACATTAACTAGTTTTGAAGCAAAATTCGCAAAAGAAATCTGAAAACATAACTAACCTGAATACAAGCATATGGACAATGAGGACACTTGTAAGGCTTTGCACCAGTATGCCTCATGCGATGCCTTCTTAATGAATTATGGTCCCCAGTGCGATAATCACAGTGCTCGCAAACAAAAGGCTTTTCTCCTGTATGTTGCCTCATGTGTAATTGGAGCATTGCCTTTCTTGCACTCAAATGTCCACAAAATGTACACACATATGGCTTTAGTTTTTTGTGTACTGCTTGCTTATGTTTACGCAGACATTTGGCATCTGAAAATTTGCGACCACAAATATCACAGAGCTGCTCACTATACCAACGTTTCTCCGTAATGCTTTTACGATCTAGATGGATGACTACATGATTACGAAGTTGGCTTATTTGCTTAAAGCCTTTACCACAGGTTTCACATACATAAGACCTCTCATCACTATGTATTTTCTGAAACATCAAAAGATCAATTAATAGCAATTAAGTAACTATAACAACTACTAATATTAATTATGTAAAATTATATGACAAATGTATAATATTTCCTAAACATTTAGTCCTTGGTTCCAACAAGCCCTCCCTTGTCGTGGTTAGAAAATTTTGGGTTGAAACAAAAGTTTAAATTAAATCACATTTAACACCTTAAATCAAAAGTAACTTAACCATTGAAATATATTTCATAAAAACTCTTTTAACAATTAATATTTTCAATTGACAATACAAGAAATAGTCACTTTTGTTCTTCAAAACGTAAATTAAGCCATGAACTAGGCAACCTTGTCCCTAGTAGAAAAAATATCCCAGTTGTTAATGATTACTAGATGCTTTATAGATTTAGTTTCTATAAATTATTATTATTAGTTTCTATAAATTAATATTATAAATTATTTCTATTTAAAATTATGTTGGTTAAATAGACATTGCTAGATTTTCTGCGAACATAAAATCTCAATTGAAAAACTTGCTGCAAGCAATTTATTGACTCATATATTTAGTTTCAAACTTATCACCACTACCAAATTTTGATAAAATTGCTTATAAATTGCTGATTTTTTAAAACACTGATTAAATTTTTATTTAACTCTATAATTACTATACCACTAGCATACTTTTCCTTAAATTTAACAATTTTATGAAGATATAAAACTAATTATTGACTTACAAAATTTTCTGCTGTTGCATCTAAATTTTTAAAAATTGATTGCAAGATATGATATAAGAATTTAGACGCTTATAGAAGTAATATTAAATGCTTTCTGCAAACAGCATTCGTGTATATTATGTGTATCTAGATATTGCTTTTAGAGATTTAGTTTCAGCAACTTTTCCTCTGAAATTATTTAAACTTTCAAATGAAATACTTTGCTTCCATATGATTCAATGTAAAATGGCCTTCTGAGTCCGAATATGATTCCCGTTTTCCTCTATTTTCTGAAAGAACCCCACATCTGCATTAACCACCTTTTGATGATTTTATGGTCACAAAATTGAGATGAAGAAAGAATAAGTGATTATTTTTACTGTTAAATTCTTATGAGGTGATAGAGAGGTGAAAAGTTCTAAAACATTATCAGGGTGCGTAGCTAAATCTTTGAACAAAAAATAAGCACCTTTTAAGTACTTTTCAAGCACTTAAAAAAATATATTTAAGCACTATATACATTAACAAAATGCAAAATAATTTTCAAAGACTTAACATGATCATGATAAAATAACTAGTTTCTCACAAAACACTCTTTTCTTGATTTTATTAGCCACCATAAAGAGATAGAGAGATTTTTCGGTTCAAAAACTGAGGGTGGAAAATGAAGCCTGAAATTGAGTGCTAGAATATCACCAAACTCAGCTCAGTAGACGCATATGCGGTCTTGCAAGTATTTCATAAGACATGTAAAATTATTGCCGCTTTCATACGCTATGGACCGACAATAGACTGAAATGGGTTGTGGTTGAATGAATTGTAAAAACATGAATAGAACAATGTGTAAACCAGGCCCTTGCATAATGCGAACCGAAAATTGACATGTTAAAGGAAAAAAAATCTCTTTTTCGAAAAGGGAATATCAAGCACTTTTAAAAAACACACAATAAAAAAAAGCACCTTTAAGGGCTTTTAAAAAACGAAAATCGAAAATAAGCACCTTTAAGCACTTTTTAATATGCTATACACCATGGTTATGGCAAAGAGGAAGATTTGGGGGAAGAGGAAATAAAATCTCTTAGGGAATTATTCAATCTTTGAAGAAACAATTAATTTATCATTAAGCAAAAAAAGATCTTAACCATGGGGTTGACATGCAAAGACAGCAGGGACAAAAACTCTACTTTAGGATATAAAATATTCTTTCATAGTAGGTAAATAAAAAAGATGAATAAACAAACAGCAATAATTGCAGAAAAATAATGGTTTCAAAAATAAAGCAAAGATTACACAAAAGGTTTAAAAATAAAAAAAAAGGAAAAAAATTTAGAATTGAATAGCACAACGTCAAAGAAAGGAAAGGATATGAGAAATATATGGTTTGAGAAACAGGCACACAGGTTGCTTTGCAACAATTTTTTTTCTTCCCTTGAACAAACTAAAAAAAGCTAGTGCATTAAAAAATTTGTATTATGAATTTTACTTTAACTTTTTAATACACATTTACATGAAAAATGTAAATGTGCATTAAAAAGCAAATTAATAATTTCAGTTTTTTTACATGAACCGATAAATGAATAACAGCAACTGAAAACGTACTGAATTTCTTGAATATAATTAGAAATGTCTTTTTTGTATCCAAAAATTTATTGACTTTGGTAAAAATTTTGCCACTAATGCACAAACAAAACAGTTAAAAATTTAGATTATTTAAAAAATAGCAGCAATTCCAAAAGAAAAATTAGCCATTTTACAGTAAATATTCGGCATAATTTAATTACAAAATTAAAATTGGTTAATTTTCATCCAAAATATCTTAAAATCATGTGATTATTTCATGATCTAAATGGAACTTTTAAAATTGCTGCTATTAAAAAGGGAAAAAAAAACTTTTTGTGGGCATTTTTAGGTTCCTTCATTGAATAGTTTATTTCCATATTATCAACATAAAACATTTTTAAGTCAGCAAATATGATTTCAAATAGACTTACCCTATGGTTATTAAGTTTAAATAAACTGAATGTTTTGTAGCTGCAATCAGAACAAGAAAACAAATCAATGTCAATAGAATGCTCTTTCCACAGATGCATCACAAGTATTCGCCAGAGTTCAAATCCTTCATTGCAAACTTGACAAACAAAAGTTTTATCAATATCCGAGTGAGATGCATAATGATACAACAAAAATGCTTCAGATGAAAATTTACATGCACAACCAGTTCTTGTACACCTGTAAGAAATTTAACATACAATTTCAGTTCTTTAAAATGAAGAGAGAAAGCAAAAAGGGAAAAGCTTTAATTTCAAAATTCAATTATATAAAAAAAATCTCTTTTTAAAGACTTGAAATAAATTATGTGTAATTTAAAGCTGTAAATCTACATTAACAGTTTATTCCTGATTAGTAATTCTCTTATTAAACTATAACATTTAAGCATGTAAATAAACAATAAAACAAAACCATAAGAATAAAGAGTACAATACATTATTAAATTGAAATTTCAATAGCTAGTGAGTAGATGCCATTTTCTTCTGTTCAGACAAGAAATTTTACTTCAATGTTTAAATGCTAGTAAATTTTATAATTTACAATTTTATTTGATTTACAATGATTTTGATCACAAATTTATGCAATCAATTTGAACAAATACCATACATAAATTGCCCCCCTATTACGACAATGTTAATGGAGTTGCATCAAATCTCCGGAACATGCAAAGTCTGGCGAGTTTTCTTTTGCTATGTTGTTTGGTGATTCTCATTGGTCAATCCATATAAATGACCATGAAGACCTGCATACAAGTAAAAATTTTATACCCAGAATAGATCGAAGTAAAGAATTGGATCATTGAAATAAATAGTTGTTATTGTTTAACAAAAATATCTAATTCATACTCAAGTTTATTTAGAATTACATATTTACTCTGAGAAAAGTACTCACAAAACATACAATTTTAAATAACTACACAAAAATGCAAAATAACACTTTTAACTAAAGCAGTGGTTGGAAAACTGTGGCTTATGAGCCAACAGTGACTCTTTGGCTTCTTGATTGGGGCTCTTCCACAAAATAGCTCATAAAAATAAGGTTTTTGAAAGAGATTTCAATTGTTGAACTATTGATAAGTGCCTCAATTAATGACTTTATAAACCCAATGAACTAAAGCATATTAAGACATTAAATATGAATTTTAGAAAACTTATTTATAAAAGATTCTAAATAGAAAAAACTTTAAAATGTTAGAATAATGAGAATGGTCAACAAAATACAATTATCTATTGCAAAAGATAATCACAATACAATATGGTAAATCTGAGTTGATTAATCTAACAATATAATGAAATAAACTTTTCAAAAGCTTTGTTTATATTTAAGTAATGTCAAAATTACAGAGGAAACAAAATCATACTTTATGTATATGTCAACATTCTTGAATCTGCAATAAAATTGATGAAAATATTAAGTTTTTTTCTCTTCAAAACAAAGTTAGTATTTTCTCATCAAAGATATGTGATGATAAATTAAATGTAGTAGTACTCAAAATGTAGAGCAGATGGGTCATTCTCTACAAATAAACTATTTTCAGGTAGTGAAAACAAGAGAAAAAACTTTGTGTCATAAATAATTCATTACAATAAGATACAGGATTTGGTGTGGGATACGCTTAAATTGGTGTGGGAATAATATTTTTAATGATTATAAAGTATTTGTCTATTCTTGATTCTTTTAAAAACATTTAAAATCGAAAAAAAAATTTTTTTTTTAATTAGCCTTTAAAAACATTAGAATCAATCCCTCAAAAAGTGTCATTTTCACACAATTAGGAATGAGAAAATAACATTTGCTTTAGAAGTTAATACACATAAAAAAATCAAAATGACGATAAATATACTTAGACTACCCCATTAGAGGAAATTATAACAATCTTCAGAAAAAACAAGAATCTCAAACAAACAAACCTCTTCACATCTTTTAAAGCTAACTAATTTTTACGAAATAAAATTAAATGCAAACTATAACAAAAAACATCATTATTTATTTAAAACAGCTTTCATTCATAATTGGTAAATTTGTTTTTACACGTAATTATATCAGCTGGGATAATTTTTATAGACACTAAAGTTTATTCTTAGATCTGCCTTTTCATAACGTGAACAGAGGAGGCATTTTCGCACCAAGATGTGTTCACTGACTAAAATTAAAATCGTTTGCAAAAAATTATGCACCCTCAATAACAATTTTTATGTTAATGAGGTAGCCTATAAGAACGAACAACCTCCATCAACGACCATTTTACTGTGGAACAGAGAGTGGCCATTCCCGAGAGGTTTAACTGTATATAAATAATCATATCTATGAAACTATTAAATATCCTATTTTTTATGATATTAAAATTGAATTAGATTTTTAAAATTCTTTTTAGTGATGTACAGTTAAATTTAAAAAGGATTTAATATTCAAATTAAGTACAGAAAGAAATTGAGATTTACAATTTTTTTGCATATTAAAGAAAAATGTGTAAAAAAGGAAGTTTTTTTGGTAAAAAACATTGAAAAGTTTATTCGACCTATAAATTATTTATTCAATTTTTATAGATATTTACTTTTCAATAGTTATTTATAAACCTTCTTAATATTATTTTCAACTAATATTATGTCTTAATTTCTATTATTATTCTAAATTAAGACTTAAACTATAAGTGGAATTCCTGAATCATATAAAGTAATCCTGTCCTATTACATTAATACATAGCATTTTTATGAAGAAAAAAATTGAAAATAGTATGTAACTTAATCATTTTGCAATTATTGAACAATAAATAAGTTATATTTACTTATTTAAAAAGCTCTATATTAACAGTTTCCAGCCAAAATTTGCAATTAAAATAAAGAATACAAAACTTTTATTATTAGGCATTAACTTTACAAAACTTTACTTAACAATAAGTTTGGCAAAAAAAAAAAAAAATTTTATAGTCAAAATTAGAATATAGTTAGTTATATAGTATAGTTTTATAGTATAGTTAGAGTATAGTTTTATAGTCAAAATTAGAATATATTTTGTTTAAAATTATAAAATTTTAAACAAAACTGTAGATTAATTTGCTATGGTAAGCAGAAATTTGAGTTTTACCCCAATAGACTCTGGGGGGGGGGGCTAAATCTATGCTAAGGCAACAAAAATATTGATATCTTTAAATTTAATACTTTTAAATTATATAAACTTCTGTTTCGTGCTAAGAAATAAAAACAATAACCTTGCATCGATTAATATTCACATTCATAATTATTTTATCTATTGATAAACAAAGCAAAGAATTTTGTAACAAAACAAAGAATTTAACAAAAAGAGACCGATATTCAAACAATCAAAATTTTTAATTAGGACTGATTAAATGAATGTATACTTAGTATACATTCATTTATTTGATACTTAGAATTATTCTAGCTTTCTCTTACAGCTATTTACCTACAAAGAAAGCAAAAGAATTTTTAATGCATATTTTTAAAGTTTGATTATAACAGTCTCTTTTCTACTTGCATTGGAGAAATTATAATAGGGAGCTTATGTTTCCTTATTTTCTTATATAACTCAGTTTTCCTGTCTCCTCTTTGGTTTTGGCATAGATTACGCATATCCCGTAAGAAAAACTGTAAAACACTTTTGAAGATAATGAAATTTGAACAATCAGACAATTTTTCACTGACAACTTCAACAAAATAATTTCAAGAAGTTAATAAAAAATTTCCTAATTAATAATAATAGAGTTTGGCTCATAATAATGGAGTTTGGCCATTTTACCTGTACGTTTTTAGAGTATCTTTCTTTGCTTTCTTTTTAATGCCACATTCAAAGTCTTTTACTAGGATTCTTGGAGGTCGAGATTGTCGTTTCCTTTCTTTAGGAGCATTCTCATTGGCAAGAGCGGGAGGTGGTGGATCATTAGTTTCTTTAGGTAAATGCTGCTTTCTGGGACGCCCTCTTTTCTTCAAGGGTTTTATATCGTTTTGTTCAAGCTTCAAATCATGATCCTATAAAAAATAAGGAAAAACATATGAATATTGCAAATAATAAAAAAACGGTAGCTAAATAATGAATCAATTATTTAAAATAGTTTCATTATTTACCTATATTAGTATCATATCATTTCCTATCATATGATACATTAAGTATCCGATGATTTTAAAATAATAACAAAATTAGAAAAAAAAACAGTATACAAACATGTAAGTTTTAATTGCAAATTTTACATTAAAAAATGGGAAAAGATCAGCCATAAAGCCACTTATATCATAATTTTACTTAAGTTTTGTAATCTTGCTGTATTAGTCTTATAGTATTACATCTTATTTATTCTTTTATTTAAACCTCAATTCTCCAAATTGCTATTATACTTCACTTCACATAATGTAGCAAATATAAACATCTATTTATCGTTATAAAAACTAGAGATTAATAAAGAAAAGTTCCATACTACTTTCCTTCTGTTAAATAATAATTTAAAGTCATGTTTCAATTACTAAAAAAAATCACTAAATAGTAATTTTGTCCCATTAAAATTAATAATATATAATTATAATTAAAAACTATTAGGTATAGTTTTAATTTACAAAATACAAAACTATTCAGAGAAATATCCATTTAAGATCAAAAAGTATGTGTAGTATCAAATCAAATTGTCATAATATAAATTATAAAAATATGATAATGCAATACTTGGATATAGTTATGAACTTTAAGAAATTACCACTTTTTTAACAAAGCACTTGCAAAGATATTTTTAACACAATATTCTTTAAGGAATTCTACAAAATTAAAAAGAATTCAAAAAGAAATGTCAAGGATTTTTCGTTAAACCCCACAAAATAGCAATCGAAAAATTTATGTGTATGTTAGGTGTTTAAAACTTGTTTTAAATTCTGCAAAATTAGAAAGTTTTTTTTATTTTCAGTTACTACTTAATATAATTTAATACCTGAATATAACAGTCTTGAAAGGTAAACAGAAAAAGAGAAAAAATTGGCAGTAAAACCATTCCATCATTAACCTGTTTTTTTAGAAGCAGTAAGATATATACGACTAACTAGGCATATTAATAGTTTTAATGCATATTTTGCATGCAAAAGCTTTTCCAGTCATGATTTTTAAAATTAAAGTGAAAGTAGAATTATAAAGCATTTACCAATCATAATCATAAACTATTCACAGCAATTCACTTTTTTCTTCTTTTTTTTTAAATAAGAAACAGACTTCTTTATATACGGGTCATAATATTTAATAAATCTTGTTTGTCATAGATAACTTACTCCTCCCAAAAACAAGCTAGAAATTATAAGGTATTCCTCCCAGTTTTCCGTTTTATGCTCCTGATATACATATAATCTTGTAGTTTTGAAATATTATATTTAAAAGAGTAGATATAATAGAAAAATAACTTAACACTTCATAAATTTGATAAGTTATAAAAAAGCAGTATAATTATTTCATAAATTTAAGAGTATTACAATCAAACTTCAAACTGCTTATATATCCTACACTCTCATTGAATAACTAAAAAATTTCGCACTTTGCAAAAAAAAAAAAAGGATGAATTTTCAATAAGTATTAAGGTGGATTTCTTCCTTTATATTTAAACATGGTGCATAGCCAAATCTTTCAACAAAATATAACTTTTCAAGCACTCAAAAAATATTTTCAAGCACTATATACATTAACAAAATGTAAAATAATTTTCAAAGACTATACATGATCATGATAAAATAACTAGTTTCTGACAAAGAACTCTTTTCATGATTATATTAGCTATTATAAAATGATCAAGAGAATTTTCAGTTTGGTTTGATATCAGAGGGTGGAAAATGAAGTCTGAAATTGAAACTATCTTGCAAAATGCAGCAGAGTTGCACATGAGAGTGCAATAATCTCATCGAACTCTGCTGAGTAGATGCACATACGAACTCGCAAGTATTTCATCAGACACATAAAATGATTGGCCCTTTCATACACTATGAACAGACGGCATGCCGAAATACATTGTGGATGAATGAATTGTGAAAACGTTGAATAGAAAAATGTGAAAAGGAAGCTTTCGCATAATACATGGAAAAAATCGACGTGGTAAAGAAGAAAAAAAAAAAATTTTTTTCAGAAAGGGAAATTTAAGCACTTTTCAAAAACACCCAATGAAAAAGCACCTTTAAGGGCTTTTAAAAAACGAAAACCAAAAATAAGCACCTTTTAGCACTTTTTAAAAATGCTACGCACCATGCTTTCATTACTGAAATTAGTAATGAAAGAGTTCATGATTGAATTTCTAAATTATAAATATCTGAAAAATATATATAAACTTTTGAGAACAAATAGAAAATTGAAATGCAGTCATACTTCAACCATATGTTGTTTACATTCATCAAGAGATGCAAAACCCTCACTGCACTGACCACAAAGAAAAATATGCCTTTCAACAGGTGAATCAAGAGAGCTTGAATTTTCATTATCAGTGTCAATCTCGGAATTTTCAAAAAATGGATTTGAATCTTCTTTATCAGAACAATCCTTCTTAAACTTATCAGTCAGTGAATTGCTTGTTTCAGGAGAACCTATTTTTCTTACATCCAGTTCAACACTAGGATTCTCCGATTGTGGAAGAGCACAGCTACTTATTTCCACAAAGTCCTGATTACATTGATTAACTTTTTCCGTGAAATTGCAGTTCTCTGCTTGCATATTGAAACTTTGATCTTGAGAAGCGATGCAGGGTTTTGACTGAACAAGCTCGGAAGTTTTTTCCACTGGATTGTATGCACAGTTTGAAGAGGTTGCTAAATTCAATGAGTTTTCTTCAACTGTAAAATAGAAGTATTTTAACAAAAAGTATAAAATTTAAAAGATTGGATTAAACTAAAGAATAAGTCAATTAACACATATTTTTGTGAAAATATTGTTAATGTTTAACACATAAATTTCTTCTATGTTTATAACAATAGTCAGGATGTCAACGATCTAAAAATTCTCATATAAAAATGCAACAAAATGAAAAAAAGAGAGAGAGAGAGAAAGTCTATCAAAATTGACCTTAAAACGAAAAATTGATGTTCTTTATATTTTTCAAAATTAAGTTTTATTTACTTTAATAAAGGCAAATTTATTATACTGTATTATTGATTGGGATTGATTATTTTTAAAATCAGAAAAAGGGTCAAAACAATAATTGTGAAACAACAAAACTTCACTCTACAAGATTTGCTAGTTCGTTTGCTGAAATTAATAAATAAGCATTTGACCTCTGAATTAATCACCATAAAAATTTGATATTGCATTGCAAATTGTTAATTGAATTACGTTTTACGGACCGTATACCCCAAAGATCTGAATCAACAAATTTTTCGGGTAAGATCCTAAGCTTCCTCTATGTATATAAATAACAGATGACTTCTCAGTTTAAACTATTGAATTCTGCGATTTCTATTAACATTATTAATTAAAATAAAAAGATGCTGGATCAAAAATCTAAATCTTTTGATTCATATCATTTGATTTAAAATCAACATCTAAATACATAGAAAATGAGATTTTCTGAATGCCCACAAAAATCAAGAATACTAGTACTAAGAGCTAAAAATCAGAAAAAATAAGGACAAAATATTTTTTTAACGTGAAAATCAAAAGTATCAGATACATTTCATACTAGATGGATCAAAAATATTTCAGCAAAAGGATTAATATCAAACACAATTAAAAATATGTAATATGTAAGCACATATGAAAACAAATGCTCACGCAAATTTTATTTAAAAAAAATTAAAATTTATATGCTAACTTTGATAACCCTATAGCAGGGTGCGTAGCCAAATTATTCAACAAAAAATAAGCACCTTTTAAGCACTTTTCAAGCACTCAAAAAATAATTTTAAGCACTTAAAAAAAATATAATTAGACACGGTTGGAAAGTTTTTGACAAATGGCGATTTATCTTGTTTTAACCGTCATGTCAAAAAAAATTATGGCATTGTTTTTGACAATTGTCAAAAATCATGAAATTTTGAATCGTGTAAAACAAATGGCGTTTTCATGCGCTTCGGACTGACAATAAGCCCAAATAGATCGGATTTGAATTAATTGAGAAAACGTTGGATAGAACAATGTGAACTGTGGCTTTTTGCATAATTCGTAGCAAAAATCAACATGGTAAAAAATCTTATTTTGAAAAAGGAAAGATTAAGCACTTTTTAAAAACACCCAATGAAAAAGCACCTATAAGGGTTTTTAAAAAATGAAATTCAAAAATAAGCACCTTTTAAAAAGGCTACGCCTCCTGTATAGGAAGGGTAATGAATGCTATATCTTTTTGTTTATACCCTTGATTTAAATTAGTAGTTTGATAATAGTAAGACATAATGTTCACATACATTTAGAAACACCCTACACTGTTGATAATAGTCTACTCAAAATGAGACCAGAAAGGGTTAGCTGCTCTAGATAAATGATGAAAAAAATGAAATCAATAAAAATATTGAATGAGAAATAAATTATTATTTAGCATGGCCATAAGACCGGAGAATAAGTTTTAGTAAAAATTCATTTACACAAATACAAAAAGAATTGTATTACCATTGGGATTCTTCTCTGCTTTCACAGTAACAATGTTCTGTTTTTCATTAATATGGCAACACCTAATGTGCGACATCAATCCAGCCTTCCAAGGACACGAAAAGCGACAGAATTTACACTTATAAGTTGTTACGACGTCCATGAAATCTTCGAGTCGAGGGATGGGAGTTAACAGATCAGCATCACTTTCCTGATTTGTCAGCAAATCTGATGTGAAAGAATTATCCACCATAACACCAGATTTATTTTCACACAAAATACTATTTTCTTGAGCTCGGAGGAAACTCTGATCTACCGACTTATCATCCGTTGGAAAATGAACAGCATAAACTGAAGATGGATCATCTATAAAAATAAGGCAAAAAAATTATTAATTAAATTAATATTCTCATGAACAACATTAAAAAATTTACAAATGTTTTAATAAATGAAAATAATACAACTCCCAATAAAATCTGAAAAGAATCTTTACTTTTGACTTTTCTGCTTTTTTTATTATCTATTATTTGACAATTTACTACAAAAGAAATTTATAGTCTATAATTTAAGCTAAACTAAAAATTATTAAATTAAAAACAAAAAGTGTAAAAGCCATTCTATGATTAACCTTCAAATTTTTAAAATTGATTTCAATTTCTGGTTGAAAGCTTATAGTTTTTTTATAAAATGATAATTCATCACATTTTTGAGAAAGAAGACTTTCAGCTTCCCACTTGTTATAACATTTTTGTAGTTGTCAAACTTAAAGGGGTACTTGCATATTATCTTGTTGGGTCATTTTAGCCAAATTTGAAAATAAATTTGGAAGTAGTTCAAATTTAAATATTTCCTCATTTTTGCTTGCAATATAATATACATATAAATATTTGCTTGTGCATATAAATAGTTTGCTTCCAAACAAACAAAAAGACAGTAATCATCTGTTTTTTTGCTCCTTTGCAACAATTTGTTTGTCTAATAAAATGTTTCTAATTCCTACCTTGTGTCTCTCGAATGAGATATAAGGTAAATGCCATTTGCATTTAGATTTAACTTTTGTAGAATATTTTCCAGCTTCAGAGTCAACCTTCAAAAGATTATGTTTCTTTTGGGCCTAAAAATTGCTATTATTTAGAACAGGGGTTTCCAACTTACATGAGACCGGGGCCACAATTAAAAACACCAGTCAAATGGTGAGCCGGAACTTTATACAAATTTTATATAGGACTCTTTTTATGTTAGAAGGAACATTAAATATTACTGTCAGATTTTTATCAAGTAGAACAAAACAAAAGTATTGAATTGCAAATTAAAATTAGAAGCAGATTATTAAGCAACATACACGATTATTTCTGTATTTCAATAAATATTTTCTTAGATGCAAAACCCGAGAGGGAAAAAAAATTTCGCCGTTGGTATGTTAAATTTCTTAGAAACGAAAAAATTAGGTTTATTTTTAACGAAAGAAAAGTATTTTAAACAAACCGCCTGTTGGTAACCACTGATTTAGAAGATACAATCTCTATAACTTAAATTCTGTTAAGTTTATTTCTTTTCTTCAGCTTCTTTCCTTTTGTTTTGTACAAATTCTATTTTCTGAGAATGAAATTTTAAATCTTATCATTCTTCTCTCAATTAGTCCTTAAATTTCACCAGTTATAATACGTAAATTTTAAATTTGGCAAGGAATAACATTTTAGTGGTCAACAATAATAATTCAGTTTTGAATATAAAATATTTTAAGAATAAGTAAATCTTAAAAAAACCTGGAAACGCAATAGTGTGGCTACCGATGTTTCTAGACTGCGAATTTAATTTTTAAATAACTCAAAGTTAACAATATTTAATAGACTAGAATAATTCTGCTATATACGCTGCGGATTAACTCTATATAAATGTTAAAGTTATTTCATTTTCTCTATCGCAGGCTTTGCACAAGAATTCCACTATCAATGCCGATTTAATCAAAAATAAATATTTACAAAAAATGTTCTAAAATAGCGACCAATATCAATTAGCCCAGAAAATGGTATATCAGGGGTCTGTCCAGACATTTTGTGAAAGGTCCGTTTTTAGTGAAATTGTGAAAAAATTACTTACATTCTTTCAGCCAGGGTCCGTTTTTATCAATTTGTGCAAATAGGGCAATCAATTATTGCAAAAAACTTTTTCAAGGAGTTTTTAAATTGTAATGAAATACAAGATTATGCTTGGCACTGTAAAATTATAAAAAAAAAACTTAAATTTCCAAAAATAAACTGCAATTGCTGCTTCTAAATTAGAGATGCAACATGCAAATATTTCGTATTTAGCCTATACTGCTGAAAGCAGAATATTCATTTCGGACGAATAATGGAAGAATCGTCTGTTGAAGACAAAACTTAATTCGTTTACATCCATCTTTCTTGTTTTCTGCCCAGGGAAGGATTTATTCGATTAACAAAACAATAATGAAGATAAGCAAATTTGTGAAGTTTCCGATTAAAAGAAAAATCATTTTGTGAAGGATCCGTTTTTAAGTTAAAATATTTTGTGAAGTGTCCGTTTTTATGAAAAGATATTTTGTGAAGGGTCTGTTAATGGACCCAAATTTCTTCTAAACAGACCCCTGTATATTTTTTTAATTCATAACTAATATTTTTCTTATTAAAATATGGGAGGTAAGCATAGATTGATAATGGACTGCACGACGGCAACTACGAATGTGAAACAAAATCCAACTTACAACTTGAGAATATTTTAAAGTCTATTTGTATTCTGGGGATATACAGTGGNGGTCAGGGTGCATAGTCAAATCTTTCAATAAAAAATAAGCACCTTTCAAGTAGGTTTTAAGCACTTAAAAAAATTTTTAAGCACTATTTACATTAACAAAATGCAAAATAATTTTCAAAGACTTTACATGATCATGATAAAATAACTAGTTTCTGACAAGGAACTCTTTTCTCGATTATATTAGCCACTATAAAAAGATTGAGAGATTTATCAGTTCCATTTTAGAGGACGGAAAATGAAGTCTGAAATTGAGAATATTTTGCAAAATGCAGCAGAGTTGCACACGAGAGTGCAAGACTCTCACTGAACCCAGCTCAGTATACGCATATGCCGATCCGCAGGTACTTCATTAAACATGTAAAATGATTAGCATTTTCATACGCTAGGGATAGACGGAACATCAAAATGCATTGCTTGAATAAATTATCTATAGAACGTCAAAATCATGCTTTTGCATAATATGTGGCAAAAATCGATATGGTAAAAAAAATCTCATTTTTGAAAGGAGAAAATTAAGCACTTTTTAAAAACATCCCATAAAAAAAGAGCCTTTAAGGGATTTTAAAAAACAAAAATTTAAACGTAGGACCTTTAAGCACTTTTCAAAAAGGTTACGCACCATGTTACTGTTCTTATGCATGAAGTTAGCCAGTATCACGTTAGCCAGTGTAACGCATTGCAACTAGCTGCCATTTTTATCCCTTCAACTGCAGCCAGTTAGCAGTTTTGATTTTCTTTTAGCATCGTGACATTAGTGGTTCTTAAGTTGCACGTGGGATTTTGAGCTCCAGCATTTTACGTTATAAAATTTATGAGTTCGCTTGTAAATGTTTCTTTCACTTTTTTGCTTTAAAAAACCAGATTTCTCATTTATAATGGTTAAAATCTAATGTGGCTTAAATAGGAAATGTAGTGTGTAGAGCAGTGCAACCCATGAGATGATAATCAAAGATTTTATGTGTTTCGCAGATGCTGCATGCATGACAATGTGGCCTTTTTGCCGAAAATTACTGTAATATAGTAACAAAATGTATTAATAAACAAAGGCACAAAAACAACACAGCCTGAACTTTTTCTGGTTTGAATTGAACTGCATACCCTCCAGAAAAAGAAGAAAAAAAACATAATTTGAAATAAAACACAATGACATTATCTTTTGACAAAATAAATAATATCAAAAAAGAAAATCTTACATTACTAAAATAAATATCAGGGGGGGGGGAAAAATCACAGGTCCTGAGGAAGAATATTATACCTGATAATAGTATTTATAGCTAACATTATTTAACAAATACATAATTATTTAGCTTTAAAAAAATATGAAATTATATATACCTTTGGCATTATTTAGCTTTAAGTCGTCATTTTGCTCACAAACAATGCTTACACCGCTTGTATTGATGAGATCTTGAACTGATTGAGTATCATTTGGACTATCTTGTAATGGTTGAGAAACAATGAATGTAACAGGTAAAGCTTGCCCATCAACAGTGGTGATGGTTGCTGTTGTGCACCCATCAGACAAAATGATGCTTTTTTCTAAACACATTGCATCAACAAATTCAACAGACTGTGGAAGAGAAATATCCGTTTCCATGTTCTCCATGTTGATTGGAATTTTCAATACTTTCACCATTTCTGAAAAAGAAAAGAAAAATGTGGTACATGACTCGTGAATTTAAATTTCCTTCTTAAGTAATCACAAATTTAGAAGATAATATTTAATATTTTCATTTCCTGATTTTATAAATTAAATTTTTTTAATTAATCTCTTAAATCTTGAAATACCTTGGGATTTATACTAACAGCTTTGAATGACTGCTGATTGTTTATTTTGAGTTAACATAAACTTTTATTTTCATTATTTTAACTATTGATCTGAAACGTATAGTCTAGGATATAAATGAAATATAACTAGCACTTTAATATTTTCGGGATGGGCGAGTCATAAATGCGTTTGTATGGAACCAGAAACAGAATGGAAAAAAATAAAAAGTGGTAGCTTAAGTTTGAACAAAGCTATTTTTTATAATTTAACAGTCTTGTTTTTGCTTTCACTTTAATTCTAATATATCTTATTAATGCTAGTTCAAAATGTAACCATATAATTTTTATTTTGAAATAAGTAGTGATATATTTAGTAAATCAAACTATTATTACTTCAGCCCCAAATAAACTGCAATAGAAACATTTTGCCGACCAGTTACATATTTTTTTCACCCTGATTGTCCCCACCCTGAGAATGCATGTATGACTTGCCCGTCTCTAAGAGGTTAAACTAAAATAAACCAAATTTAAGAAGTTTAAACATTTACATATTTATGATTTCACAACATTCCTTGTGATTGTTTTTTCAATTAATGAATGTGAAATTCTCCAAATCTTAATGGCCATTTGTTTTCAAAGACAGCAGCACAAAAACAATTGTATTTAATTTAGATTCATTGACTGTGAAAAATATAGTTAAAAGGGAGATTTAGTTAATGTGTTAATGATTTAAGTTAATTAGTAAAAATTTATTATCTCTTGGTGCAATCAGGTGTAAATGAAACTCACTTAGAAATGTAATAGATGGGAAAGAAAACAGTAACAAATTTTATAAAATCTTAATCACGAAGAAAAAAAAAACCTGTTCTGTTTTGGTATGACAAGAATAAATGCATTAAGTTGGGTGTGATATCTCTTCCTCATGGCTTTGATAGACTGGAGATATTTTCATATCAATACCTGTCCATGCCAACTACAATTGCCGAAGGATTTTCAAATTAATGAATTTATTTTTTATCATTTCTCGAAATACATGAATATGCTCATATAAAACTATTACATATTTTAGTGAACAAGACAGCAAATGGAAAAGTTTGATTTCAAGTTAAAAATATAAATCACTTCAATTGATTTATGAATTGATTAAAATATTCTCAACTTGCTTATAAACTTAAAACTCAACCTGTATTTAAAATTTTGGCAAGAGTTTCACTAGATTTATTATGTTTAAACAAAATAATACCACAAACTAATTAAGAGCAATTTATATAAGTTTTGAAATTCATATGTAAATTTAAATAAAACAATGCACACTTTATAAAACCAAACATCCAATCAACATTAAACAGCACTAAAATTTAAAAAGAAATTGCTTACTATACAAAAAACTGTTTACACATAGTCACCTATAGAGTTCAATTATGCTGTATTAGAATCAGCATTTTTGATAAGGATTAATTAAGTAAACAATTATTGTTTAAATCTTGTTTCTTTTATTAAAATAACTAGTTTAAATTTATTCTAAAAATATTTTTTTTCAATTACATGCATTATATGAATGAAATACAAATATTATAAATACACTTACTCAACTTTAACAAAAGTGTTACAAAATCATGAAAAAATAAGCTATCTCATCGGCAAAAGAAATAAATCAGAACTGTGGCAAATAAATAAATGGATTGCAAACACCGATGACAATTTGTACGATGTCATTTTTAAAAAAAAAATTCAGAACTTTGACTATATAATATATAAATATTCAATATTATTAAACTTCAGACAAATATAAGATAAACGCATTTATCTTTATATATTCTATATATATATGGTAAACTTAACAGGAATCAAAACAACGTTTCTAATAAGCAATTGAAAAGCAAAAATGTAAACAAATATGAACACAACAATATCTGTATTAATTGAGATAGATTATCTAATGGCGGATGAGCTCAAGTGTTTTCTAAGCATTCATAATACCACAAACTGTAACTAATGGATTTATAGACTCGAAATCTGGAATATACGAGCAGAAATGATAAAACGGAACTAAATCAAGTAGGTATAGAAAGTTGTCCGAGAAATTATCTAGTTTCGAGGCTAGTTTGCGGGATTTTTACTTACATAAATGTAATTATTTTGTTCTACATTATGCACAAAACACCAACAGGAAAAGGATGTAAATTGAATTTTAGATTAAATTCTATGAAATTACAGCATAGAAATTAAGTGTTTAAAGCAATATACTTTTGTTATAAATTAAAAACTATCATTCAAACTTATGCGACAATCTCGACCCGATTCAACCATATTTTTACCACCATTAAATAATAAATGACGTCAAATAATGTAAGATGTTGCCACTTCTCTTAACAAAAAAGTAAGATAAATTATGTATATTCTAAAAGTTACATTATTGCTGTACTTATTCAGCGCCAGATTGAATCTGCGTGAGAATGTTACAAAAATTGAAACAAGCCGAATATAAATCAATCATGTTTTATTTTGTGAAATATGATATGACTATGAATTTGTGGCTCAAAAAAAATTTCGATCAATTGATTTGAAAATTGATTTTTATTTTTTTTAAGTTCCAGGCAAGGAGCGTGTTTAGCGCACGGGAACAAGGTATCAGAGGCTCTCTGAATAGTAATTTTAAAAGAAAAATTAGGCTCTTAATAATTATTTAACACTTAATAATTACTAAAGTGTAAATTTATTGAAAAAATACTTAATAATTACATGTACTTAATTATGTAGGTATAAAAGAGTAGTTAAGTCTAGAACCATTTTGATCGATTATTTTACCGAAGAGAACATCTCGCCGAGTTGTTTTTTTATAAAACGGAAGTTCATTTAGCAGTTTCGATCACTAAATTATAATTTAAAGAAGTATTAAAAGTAATATAGCGAAAACATAATTTTTTACCTAGAACGTAGCCAGGATTACTTTTGCAGGAAGAGCTACTAAGATCTCATACTCTCTCGTAATTTAAGAGGACACCACACCGTGGAAGAAAAATTTCGTCGCAAATTCTCTTCTTCCTTCATTACTAATTTAAAATTTAAATTGTAGAAAAAGTGAGTTCAGACAAACCTAGAGTAAGCCAAGAAGTTTCAAACAATGAAAAGAAAATTTTAAAATATACAAATGAAAATAAATTATGAGAAGATAACTTAAGATTAATACAACGGTGAAGTTCTCTTCTAATAATTTGTTTGAATTTTAATATTGCAAAGTATTTTTTTCAGCCACTTTAACTTCATGACTTACTCTTGGTATGCCTGAACTTACTTTCTCTTTCCTTCAAATTTTAATTCAGTAATGAAGGAGAAAGAAAATTTGTGACGAAAACTTTCTTCCGCGGTATGGCGTCCTCTTAAGGATTAAATAAGGATTATACTAAATTTTTTATTGTTCCCAACATGTTAAATTTTGTTTTGAGTAAAATAAAAGAAACCTTTATGTTTTCTATTTGCATATGTATATTTAAATAGTTTAGAAATTTAATATCTGGATAAATAAAATTAATAGCTTGTTTGTTTCTTTTAAGAGAAAAAAATTGTGATTTTCATTCAAGAAAATGCTGTGAAACATTTTATAAAATTGCATTAGTGTACATTAATACTATTTAGAATTTTCTTCATTGTATTCATACTGGAACTATGATATTTATTGAATCTGATTTGCTAGTTTATGAAAATGCGATCAGATAGAGTCAAGCTCTATCTGATATTATCTTAACTACACTTCTCAGAGAAACCAGAAACTCCTTACTTTATTTACTAAAACTGGGCACCTGGGCAGCGCAAAGTACCTATCCCATACAACTGGAAATTTACAAAGAATTTGAAATAATAACATTTTGAATTTAGCAGTCGATGCGGTAACTAATCAGAAAAACTCCTTAAATCATCTTTACCATGTATATTACAGCACAATGTATTTGCTATTGTTATTACTTAGTAATTAGAAAAATCCTTCACCTTTTTGCTGCTTCCCTGCACTAGCACGAAATTTATTTGTAATGATAATGTCTTTGACGAATAAAAACTAAAATTGTTAAGCTTTTAAATAAAATGTTTATCATATGAGCTATTTAATGCCATCAAACCTTTTAAATATGAGCTCTAATCTTGTTTGAATTGGCTAGTTGAATATCTAGTTTATTTTGTTATCAGTATTGAATTGTTTTTTTTGTTTTTTTTCTTAATTTTATGAAGAAAACGGGTGAAATTTCGTTTTAACCTTCTTTTGATTTTTTTTTTCAAGTTTAATTGACTTTTATAATTATGTATACTTATTTGAACATTTATAATTTTTAACGTGATATATCTAATTTTATATTTGAAATCAAATATCTCATTCCATAAATTGACTTTTAATATCAGAATTTATCATTTTGTTTATTATTTAATGTAGAAATTGCGTTGCCATTGTATTTTGGAGGAGAACCTCCCTCCTAGACGAAGTCAGTTTTGTTAAGATTGGCAACGAGTAAGGTATCTGCTCTAAGACTATTTGTTATGTTATGATTGTTTTGCTAAGTTTAAATATTAGTTTTTTAAATTTCTTTCATAAGTCCGCGGAAACCGAACCTCGGTTATGACACTAGCGCAGCAAACAGGATATTTTATGGATTTATTTATTATCTTATGGATTTATTTATTTTATGGATTTATTTATTATATTCGCACTGTTACTATTCTAATTAAAAGAGGACGCTCCTTGCGGAAAGCAAGAAAGGCTTCCAGACTATCATTTTTGAAATGGGTAAAGCGAACGCTGAAAATTTGAGCGCTGTAAGGAAATTTTGTGAAAGAGCTTTTAAGTTCGCTGACGAAAGAAATAAATCGTAAAATTTAAAAAGTCAAGAACAAAAACGCAAACACGATTTAGAAATGCAAAAAATGGAAAGATATTAGAAAAAAGTAGAAGGAAAGAAAAAGCAAAAAGGGGGAAGAAAACAAAAGTACTCAAGAAGTAGACTTCGAATTAGAAGAAACTATGTTTACAAAATGAAACAAGACATAGTGAAAATGAGAGAAGCGAAACCGATTAACCAAAACTGAATTGATTAAGCCGAAATCGGAACTTCGTAATATTCTGCAAAAATTTTAACAGGAAGTGAATGACATCAGTTTATACCAGAAACTGTTANATGTTTATTCAGAGAAAGTACGTTTTTGTGTCTGATTTCGTAACTTAATTAATAGTTAGCACTAATTAATTAGCGTATTTGAGGTCACCCCCAGGAACCATTAAGATTGACACTTAGTTCGTGAAAATCGGATCATTAGAACGAAAGTTATTCAGGGTGATATCTTTTTTTTTTGCGGACTGTACATTGATACTATTTAGAATTTTCTTCATTGTATTTATACTGGAACTAGGATATTTATTGAATCTAATTTGCTAGTTTATGAACAGGCGATCAGATAGAGTCAAGCTCACTCTGATATTACCTTCTACACTTCTCAGAGAAACTCCTTAAACCATCTTTACTATGTATATTATAGCAATGTATTTGCTATTTTTATTACTTAGTAACTAGAAAAATCCTTAAATTTTTTGCTGTTTCCCTGCACTAGCACGAAATTTATTTGTAATAATAATGATTTTGACGAATAAAAAATAAAATTGTTAAGCTTTTAAATAAAATGTTTATCTTATGCGTTATTTAATGCCATCAAACCTTTTGAATACGAGCTTTAATCTTGTTTGAAGAGACTAATTGAATATCTAGTTTATTTTGTTAAATTTTATTTCTAATTTTGTCCATTTTATTATCGAAAATTTAGCTTATTTTGTTAGCAACATTGAATTGTTTTTTAACAAAAATTATACGAAGAAAACAGGTGAAATTTCGTTTTAACCTTCTTTTGATTTTTCTTTAAAGTTAAACTGGCTTTTATAATTATATTTATTTGAACATTTATAATTTCTATCGTGATATATCTTATTTTATATTTGAAATCAAATATCTCATTCCATAAATTGACTTTTTAATCAGAATTTATAATTTTGTTTATTATTTAATTTAGAAATTGCGTTGCCATTGTCTTTTGGGTGAGAACCTCCTTCCTAAACGAAGTCATTTTTGTTCAGATCGGCAACGAGTAAGGTATCTGCTCTAAGATTATTTGTTATGTTATGATTGTTTTGTTAAGCTTAAATATTAGTTTTTTATATTTTTTTATAAGTCCACGGAAACCGAACCTCGGTTATGACACTAGCGCAGCAAACAGGATATTTTATGGATTTATTTTATTATCAATTATATTCGCACTGAGCTGTTACTATTCCAATTAAAAGAGGACGCTCCCTGCGAGAAGCAAGAATGGCTTCCAGACTATCACTATTGAAATGGGTAAAGCGAACGCTGTAAGCAATGGAAATTTCGCTGACGAAATAAATAAATCGTAAAATTCAGAAATTCAAGAACAAAAACGGAAACATGATTTCGAAATGCAGAAAGTGGATAGATATTAGAAAAATGTAGAAGAAAAGAAAAAGCAAAAAGGGGAAAGGAAAACAAAGTACTCAAGAAATAGACTTGGAATTAGAAAAACTGTGTTTACAAAATGAAGCAAAACATAGTACAAATGAGAAAAGCGAAACCGATTGATCAAAACTGAATTGATAAAGCAGAAATTGGAGCTTCGTAATATTTTTCAAAAATTTTAACAGGAAGGGAATGACATTAGTTTATACCTGAAACTGTTCGAAAAATAAGCAAAACAAGTTTTTTAAAAAAACTAAAGGGTATTGCATTTAATATGTTTACTATCATACAATGTTGTACAAGTAATCACATGAGAAGAAGAAAGAGCAACAGATGATTACGATAATGTAAAAGAACTTTTGATTCAAAATGATTCTTGAGAAATTCCAATAATTCTTTACTAAACATTAGAAAAAAAGTGGAAACAAATTTATTCAATTTTTGACACTAACAGAAAAATAATTTCAATGAATTGATAAGAGGAATAGAAATTACAATTTAAAGACTTAGTGATTCCCGATCAAATTAGAGAAAAGTTCCTTTAGAAACGAAAGAACACTGCTTCGATGTGTGGTCGAATTTTAAAACTCCGTATGATTTATCCCATAAATTGAAAAACTACGAAAACGAAGGAACAAATATTAAAACCAAACCGCAAGATTTCAATAAGAAAATTTCAAAAAATCCAATTTAGAACCGGAAGAACACAAAAATTCAACAGATTCCAGCTATATTCCCCTTCACATGCTAGACAACAAAAAATTATAAGCTTTAAAAAAGAAGAAAACACCGCGAGAATAATTTCGAAGGATTGCATATTTGTAACGAATCCATTTCGAAAGAGAATGATGTAGCATCCCTGTTATACCTAACTGTAATCAACAAATACCGATCTTCGTTGGCCATTGTGGTTCCCTCGACAGGTCCAGAATTCTAAAATTGTTTCCATAAATTTCACACGACATTGGACGTTAAACGGAATTCTCTAAATATCTGGATTTATGACTCACCTGCTTCAAGTCACCCAACAATTAGCCACCTCATCTCATTCCATCGTCAAAACGTCAGTGGTTACTCATTTTTGTTGTATGAAATTACATTGAAAGAATCAGTCAAGATTGCTGCAAAAAAAATACCAAGAAATTCGGCAAGATGCGCTCCTATAAAGTTTATTCCTCAATTGCGCCACCCATCCACGCGTAAACGCTTTCGTATGCAACGCACAATTATATCGCTGTTTCGTGGCAGTAGTTTCACATTTCACTCAGTTGTTTTAAGGAAATTCAACAAAATATGCGAATTCTCTAAAGTTTGAACACCAGTGTAGTAGGACGACACATAATCTGAAGTTTAATTAAATGGAAAATCTAGCTTCGAAATTAGGGCTCTACAATTTGTTGATATTCTAGTTGACAACAAATCATCAAAATTCATGACCTTATTTTTTTTTTCATAACCGTCGTTGAACAACGGATACAATTTTGAGTTTACGATTACCAATGTTAGCCTTGTAATTTTGAATTCGATCCAGAAGACAAAGGAACTCCGGGAACAAGTATTAGGAGAAATTTGCCTTCGAGGAGGACTTTTTGATGAACTAACACACATTTGCGCTACATGCAGAGGTAAACCTCCCACGGTTCGCCTGATGGCAAGGGGACTATAACCCATGATCCATCTACCACTGAGGATGTTTTGCGTCTGCCCTGTGGTCGCTGTGAGCCAGGTGCGGCATTGTTCAGATTCGAAACAAGTGTCACCAGGTGGACGTTCTATCCCCTGAACCACCACGGCCAAAAGTTATGATTGACAGTGGACCTCGAATTCGGGTGATATATGTGAATTTAGAGTCAGATTCGAAAACAGAAAAAAGGAAAAATTTATCTTATGAATAAAAATGCTTATGAATAAAAAACAATTGATGCCAGGTAACCTTGAATAAAGAAAATACTATATTTTCAAAACCAATCGAATTCATGCTGGTGTAACGAATAAAATTCAAAAAAGTTGCATTCTCTCCTTCCTTAAGATTCAAAATTTACGTGAAAATAGAAACTACCACATGAACAAAAAATACAAAATGGTTGAAGGCGATTGGGATAAATGTTTACCTTTCATATTATTCGCCCACAGAGAAGTTACCAAATGCACAACTGGCGCATCATCTCTCAAACTTATGCATGGTAAAGAAGCGAGAGGACCACACAGTGTATTGGAATCTGGCTGGTTGGGACACATTCCCATCCCTTTAAATGTGAGTCAGCACATAGCTGATTATCTCCAAGAATTAAAAATAAACCTTGAACAAGTGGCAGAACAAAAAGGAAAAGTAGAGGGAAGAAAACAAACCGGAGAACAACATGTAAAAGTTTCAATAAATTATATGACCCCATCAATAAATTATATGCTCGATTTACTGCACCTGGAGATGTCAACAATAACTGTTCGACACATTCTTATATGATCAAGTTACCAGGCGGTCGAATCAAACATGCCGACGTAAACAAAGTGAGACAATATCAATTTCGAACTAACGCGAATGGAGTAATATTTGAAAACGAAGAAGAGTTTGAAGAGATCGTATCGCTTCCAGAAAGAAAGAAAAAAAAACTATTCAATGCCTACAGAATACTTTACACCGGCAAAAAAGGGAAAGGTAATGTGGAAGAACACACAAAGTTCAACTAAAACCTAACGAAGAACGAAAAGAGCCCAACAATTATAGGATTCCAGAAGCTGTGAAACAATGGGTGGATGAACAGGTAACATAATTGTTGAATGCAGATTCGATTGAAGAAAGTGATGTTGATATCGCAACCCCTGGTTTGTGCTTTCAAGAAGGATGGAAGTTTGCGTCTATGCATCGATGAAACCTGATGACTTTCCTATTGAAAATTTGACTGATCTAATGTATTGCATATGGAAGGCGAATGTGATAAGTACGTTGAACATACTAAAGGGGTACTGGGGTGTTTGATTGCACCATCCATGTAATTACCGATCATAAGCCACACTCTTTTGTGGCGAAAATGCTCAAAAATCATCAGAATTACAGCTCTGGGCTTTTGCTCTTCAACAATATAATATTCAAGTCATCAACTGCGCAGAATCAAAATTGACTAAAGCACATGCATTAAATAGACCATCTTATAAACAATGTGCATAATTATGGATTCATTCTTTTCTTAAATTCCTTTCCACCATGTCTGAAGGTAAATATTTTATCCATTAACTATTAATAGCACGCATAAACAATACTTAAATATTTAAATATTGGTAATGGAAATTTTACGAGGTAACAAAATTTTCAATTTCATTTTTTTCATAATAACAATGTTCTTTTTCGTGATTTTTATTATGTGGAATCACTGAATTGAAATTAAATTAAACTTTACATTTTGAAAATAGTTAGATGGTAGTTAATATAACCTAATATTCCTTATTCACAATTAAAGGATTTTTCTCGATGAAATTCGTTCTTATGTTCATTTTATATTAATGTTAATTATTTGACATTAGAAGTGTTTAATAAAAATACTTTTAAATATTTTAAATATCTATTGATTTGTATATTTTGATATTATATAGTAAGAACAAAAATGCTCTTTATGAATAATTTTGGTATTATTTATAAATAATAATTCTGAATTTTACTTTTTGTGTGAATAATATTTATTCCATTGATTTTGGTGATTAATAAAGGGTGTCGGGAAAAAACCCGGACAAAAAACTTTTAATTTAACTTAATTAAATACAAAACTTAATAACTTTATTAAATAAATAAATAAAATTACAAAATATAATAAATAATAATAAGAGTAGATTTGGAATGATAAATAAATTTGATTGGTTTAAAAATGGGAGCGTTTTGCAGCGATACAGATGCATGAACGCTTATGGAAATTTTCAGCAATGGGCCTCAAGTCAGAGCTGGGAGAGATTCCTTTTCAATGTTGAGAAGCTCTTTACCGTCTCACAACCTCATAACTCCCAGGACGATAAGATCTGGTCTAAGCACCTTAGTTATTGAGTACTTACAACTTGAGAAGAAGACGCGATTAGGCCCAACCATGTGATTTAAATCAGTTTTGATTGGATATCTCTAAGCGACGTCATGCTTGTGTGTCGAACCGGATTCCCTTCTGAATCGACGAATGCCATGATTTATTCATGAAGACGTAGCTTGCCGACATCCAAAGTCGATCATGATCAGGAGAAGAATTTGCGCACGCAAAAAAACACTTCTACTTCTTTTTTTTTGTGTGTGTGAACATTGAAATAAATCAAAAAATGTACCAGCGGACAATATAGAAGCTGTTGTACTTCCGTGGGTCAAAAAGCACTCCAACGTAAACTGGACTTTTCAACAAGACTCCAGTGTACTACGATATTTTTTACTACATTACTTTTCTTAATATTTTTCATTTTTAATTAATGAAAATATTTTTTAAAATTCCATGACGCTATCTTTTAGAACTATGTTTAATGTAGTTTCCATATAGTTTCCCAACTTAAAAGATTTTAATCTATCTGAGAATCAAGACAGAAACTAACGTACTTCCTTCTTCTATGACTCTCCACACGCTAATGGTAAAAGCAGGCAAAGTGTTGCCATAGGTAGAGAGTTCTGCTCAACGCCACCTGCAGACCATTTCGATTTCCAATATTTATTGATTTGTTTCTTTGTAATAAAGTAATATTGAGCCATGGTGGTTGGATAGAGTACTCGTCCCCCAATGAGGTGACCCGGGCTTTAATCCCAGCAATGTCTGATCCATACGAATTCCACACCCGGCTCGCATCGACCACAGTGGTGACGCAAAATATCCTCAGTGGTAGACTGATAGGCGGAGTCCCATTGCCATTAGGGTAGCCGAAGGAGGTTTTCATGATTTTCCTCTCCATGTAACGCAAATGCACGTTAGCTCCAATACTTGATCCAGGAGTTCCCTTATCTTCTGGATTGAGTTCAAAATTACAAGGCTACGGTGTTGAACATTGGTAGTCGTAAACTTAAATTTGGAACGACTGTTATAAAATAAAACAAAAAAGTTATAATAAAAATCGTTCTCCGGATTTTCCTGTTGCATTTAGGTTTAATTTTAATAGTTTAAATCAAGCAAGTGGTTAATTTAAGGAAATATTTATTTAGTCTAGAGTTTCAAATATTTCCAACGTATATAATTTTGAATACTAATTTATTTCGTTCTTTTTTCTTTGCTGTTATGGGTTTTACGAGTTTATATTTTTATTATTGTGTAAGTTATGTCTTTTATTATTCTAAATTTTAATCTTTAGTATCAGTTTTGATTTTAAAGATCTTCTAAAACCCAAATTCATTACTTGGGAAATGGGTACAAAATCAGAATTCATCATTGTTTATAATTTGTTTTAATTCAGAAATGAAGCTGTCATCGTGGTTCTCTTAGGGACAGTCTTCCTGGGCGGAGTCAGTTGTGTTCTGACCGGCAACGAGTAAGGTTGTCTAACTTAAGACTAATTGTTATGCAATGATTTTCTATTTTTAAATAAAAGTTGTTAAGTTCAAATTGAGTGGTAAGGTTAAAGAGATAAGTCCATGGAAATGGAACACTTTGTCCAGATATAACCTGAACCAATAACAAATTGTATTTGTTTAATCTAAACCATCGAGAAGAGCAACAAATCATAATAAATCGGAAAAAAAAATCGGAATTATTTTAAAATTCTTGTGGGTATTGAGATATGACGTGAATTTACATGCCTGCTTTCTGAAAATTTACCATTGATAAATCAATTACTATGGTAGCAACCGATTTGAATATAGAGCGGCTTTGCGGAGAATTCCTCCAGACTGAAAGTCTGGGGCTGTCTGCTGCTATGGTAACAAGCTAGAGCACATTTCTAATGGGGGTGAAATGGAGGAAAGAAGGTGCCGCTTAGTTTACTTATGACGACTTACACTAAGATTAAGACAAAACTATTCACCCCACACCCCTATTCGAAGTGTCCTTTCCTCGTAACCATAGTAATAGCCAAGACGCGAGACGGGTGTCTAGAGGAGTTCTCCTGAAAGCTGTACTATACGTTTCATTTCAAACTATAATAGTAAACGCAACCAGTTGCCATTAACAACTACAATATTATGGCTGTTGGGTACTTGCAATCCAAGAAGTAGTGAAGTCATTATGCCTAAACATATGATTTAAATCAGATTTAAGTTTATATCTGTACGTGACATCTCGCGTTTGTATCGAACCTCGTTGGTTTTTGAATCGACAAATGTCACGATTTATTTACGAAGACGTCAGTAGTAAAATAATGTAGTTCAATCTTTGGCATGAACATCTTTATATGACATTTTCATGTACATGATTTCGTAGCATCGTTTAATGCCGATTTATTGATTATTTACGTATTTTTTTTACTTCGTACGAAGAAAAGCATTCGCATAGTCTATAATAATAAGAAGAATAGTTTGTGTGCGTCTCTCATAGCTTAAGAACCGTTGCTATTAGAATCTTGAAATTTGGACAGCTGTGTAAAAAGGTAATTTTAGCTAACTGTTGTACAATTTCGTTCAATTATTTAAATTTGTCTGTTCGGAAAGTACCTGAGATGAAAGAATTTTTGCCCCGGTTAAAATTTAGCACAATTATTACAATTTAAATTGTTTACGCGTATTTTTAATTATTTAAAAGGTAGGATAAACGGTGCTTGTAGCTTACAACTCTATTTTAATAAAAACGTGTTTTCACTGGAAGATTATTTCTTTACCTTCAATAATTATTTATCTTTGAATCATTATATCATGTAAGCATAAAGAAAAAACTTCACGGTTGGTATTTGGGGATGACTTCATCAAAAAAAGCGTTTTGAACTTGTTATTTTATGTTGTTATGCTACCTGAAGTATTAGATTATTTTTAAGTTGTGATTTGGAAACATGTTTCTATAAACCAAAGTACTACGTAGCCAATAATAATTGAAAAAAAAATGCAAGCTATATATACTAAAGTGAAACCTTATCAAAAAAATTTATTGAGTTAAATCTTGACAATCATGTGTTGTTTGCGATCTACCAACAGCCTTATTTTCGGTACCGAAAAACGTTGAGTACTTTTAATATTTCTTTTGATGAGTCAAACTATTAAAAAGTTTTTTTTTTCTTTTTTTTTTTTTTAAAGTTTATGAATGTTAGTTTTTCCAGAAGATCAACAAATAAGAACTAAAAAAAATGTATATTATTTTAAATTTGTTTATTGAGTCGGTATATGTCCTTGTTGGTATATGTAAGCTTTGTGCAAGGTTGCGTAATGGTAATTAATAGCAATTCTTCAATTATTTGCTATATTTTTCTCGTTTAGAGAAGCTAGTTTTAAGTATTTAGTAAATAATTAATATAATGTACTTTTTCACACCAATAAATTATTTTTTATCAAATAATAAGGACTATAAATAAGGCAGAAAAATTATTATTAACGTTTATTTTTGAGGAAAAATTCTCTAACATAACTTAATCACTTTCCCGTTCTTCAATTTGGCCTTAAATTATGCGGCGATATTTTTCGTCGCCAAAATAAATCCCTTCATTTGCATGAAAATTAATGCTTTCAAATACATCAACCTCACTTTGAAAAGATTAGAAAGTAACTCACTGGAGGAACGGAACATAAGACCTCCATGAGTTATCACGCCTCTACGACACCTAAATGTCAGGACCGAGAGTCATTTTACAAGAATAATAACAATTGGAAACAGAAACCGCATAACAATCAAGCAGAAAGATTCTCTTGCCAACCCCTCAGCTTAAAATGACGGAGTGATATTTTATTTATTCTTCGCCAAATATGGTGGAGTATATAAGAAATGAAGAAAGGAGCGAATGGAAGAAAAAAAAGGAAAAAGAGAGCATAAAGCTAGAAGCTTGGTATAAGATAACGTCCGCCATCTTGTGTGAAATGGCAATAATCGTCAACTCTCTGTGGAGGCTGAGTTGATAAACTTCTGACTGTCAACTTCGAATCCGAAGACAGGGTTGGCCATCAATGTCATCTATAAGCATTGGGAGGATTCGGAAGACACCCAGAGTGTTCTGCAAGATCCCCTCCCCCGACCCAAAGAAAAGATGGGGATCATCCAGAAAACAATAACCGTTTCGGTGATTGTGGAAATCTTTTAAAGGTAATTTAAATTCTTCTAGAGTTTCTTTGCTGATTGATTTTGCTAAGGGATTCGCAGCTATGAAATAATCTAGCAAAATAAATTAGTATTAGGAAGTCAAAGACGCTTTAAATCATACAATATTTTTCACTAATTCCTCGGTTATTTAATATGTGGTTTATTATCGTTTGTTATTTAAGAATTATAGGATGAATCGACGAGGACCTATAAATGGTATGACGAACCAAACAGCTAAATAAAAAGCCATTATATCTTTTTAAAGAGTAGAATGATTCATTAAATTCAGAAGAAAAAAAGAAAAAGAAATGGAATAAACTTAAAAATTGAAAAGAGTTTGCACTTACTTCTGACTCTGATTCTTCGAATTCATAATTGTTGACTGAACTAACACTGAAAGAATTTTTTTTATCAGTGTCAGAAGAGTAGAACGGCTGAAGTTTTAGTGTAAGATATGTTGGCAAATTTGAGTAAAAGCATCTTCTTTTTTCTTTAAATAAAACTACTACTAAGTTTTGAGATTATTTTTATTCCTAACTAATACAGGCGAACCAACATTTATTGTATGCCATTAAATTTTCAAAAATTAATGCAATAAAACTAATGAAATAACCACGGCCATAAACTGGTAAGATGCGAAAAGATTAAGAGTGCTTTTGTTGCTTTCATTGTAATAAAGTATCTTTTATATAGGTTTTAAGAAAATATTTTTCTAATTTTCCTTCATAAAAACTGTGCACATAATTTTTAAAATTAAACTGAAATGTACAGAAAGTTTATATAAATTTTCTAATTAATTAATTTCTAATAAATTAGAAAAATAACTTAAAGTCAATGAAAAATACAAATATCAGTAATCACACGTTATTATGAATGTCTTTACCATAACTACTATTACTGCTTTTCTTCCAAAACTACTATCCAAAACTGTTCCCAATAATAATCGACTTTTTGCTGAAAAAAATTCAACAGACCTCGAAATAAGAAGTGATTTTGAGTTGAGAACCCACCCACGAGTCTTGACATCTGAGTGATGGGACCATCAAGTTTGTTTTTAGTGTCAAACGGAAGGGGCTTTATCCCTTGAGGGGCCTACCGCTGACTGCGCCCCTGCACGATGACCGTTTGATGGACAGCCGTCTCAAGGAACACCCTAACCAAACTACTTTTTCCCCACTTCCTTTAAGGCTGAAAGTGAAAATGATAGTTTGCTCGCTTACTTTTCAAACTACAATGATACAGTAAAAAGAATTTATGATAACTGAAAAAAAATTAACTCTAAATAATTTACGTCATTATTAAATAGAAAGTAAACTCATTATCATAAATTGGTAAAAATATTTTTTAACAATCTTACTTTTTACTGTTGTTTAAAATTTGATTGTGATTTTTTTTATTTATTTATTTCGACTCCATTAACTGGCACAATTTAGATGTAAGTAAATTATTTTCTTAAAATTGGTTTTGTTATAATTCGCAAGTGTTTGATAACCTTATTTTAATAAATAGGCAAACAGCAAAATGATATTCAGAATTAGGAATACTGTTAAGTAATGCAAATAGGAAGTTAAGTAAAAGTAAAGTAAATTTTACGAAATCTAATAATATTTCCTATGTGCCAAACTGTTTATCATATTTTTAATCACAATTATTTTTTGAATACTCTCTCGCTCTGCCCTGAAATGATTACTCGATAAGTTTTTATTTGAGCTGTAATGATTTTTCCAAATAGTTGCTCTGTACCGAAATATTATTCGTTTCAGTAATTTTATTCATGCTGTAAAGATTTTCGGAATATTAATTCTGCAACGAAATGTTTGCCTGATTCGGATTTTTTATTTTTGCTGCATAGATTTTACAAATAATTCCTCTCTAAGGAACAGTTATTTTGGTTTTATATTGGTGCTGTATTGTTCTTCCGAATAATCCTGCTATACCAAAAGGATGGTCTGATTTGGCTTTTTATTATTTGCGTGCAATGACGATTTAAAAAATTTAATAAATTATTCATTGAACTTAATTTTTCAAAGGCAAAAGTATATGAATAAATAATACTCTCTGTAAACAATACGTAGAAACAAACAAGTGTGTAATTATAATATTTATTATCTTAATAATATTTATCTTAAATAATATTATTTAACAAAAAATAAATAAATAAACAATTGATGCGAAGTTTTTTTTTTATTTTATTTTAAAAATTGACTCGATAATTTTTGATGTAACTTGAAAATGAAATTTCTTTGACATCTCATGATTGCATTCTCAGTAGCTTGGAATTTTTCGGATTTTATTCGGATAACTCAAAAGCAAAACTTCAAATTGACATTAATTTCAATTCAAAATGAGCTATATATAGATAAGTAATATTTATCAAATACGAAATTTAGTGATATACATTTTTTTTTATATTTTACAAATTCTTTTTAACGAAATATGTATAATTGTTATTTTGTTATGCATTTTTTGCAAAATGATTCAGTGGCGAATGGGTGCGCTGAATAAAGAGAACATAATTGATAATAAACAACTGTAGTAGTAGTAAAGCAAAAAGAAACAACAAAATGATGGTACGATATTTTTAGGGCATTCCAATAAGCTATCCATCCAGATTCATTGCCAGCCTCACAAGTGATACAGAATTATTGTGAGTGATTACAACACCTCCTGTTGGCTTAACAGAATTTTTTGAAAAAAAATTTGTTCACTTTATTTTTAATTTTTCTTTGTAATCTACTTTATTAAGCAGTTCATTGTATCGTGAAATTCTTAAAATTTAAAAGGAATATTAATAAAAATTTTTGAATTTGTTTTGAAATATATTTTATATTCGTTTCCCAATATAAATGTCAGAAACAGCTTCATTTTGTCTGAAGTAAATTCTATTAACCAATAATAATTGCTAGTTATTTATTCACTCTAGGAATTCGCTACAATTTGGAAAGCCCCTGGAACTCTTTGTTTGAACAATAACTATTTTCCCCATAAAAACCTATTTTTTAGTAAAATAAAAAATAAAAAAAAATAATAATAGTGAATAGTTGCATCAACTGCTTAATTATGCCTTGAGCAACCAAACTGTATTTTAAAAGCCTTTGAAACATTTTTGTTGGAATAACAAATTATTTTTTTTATAAAAACCTCATTTTTAGTTACAAATAGTAGCATCAATTGCTTAATTGAGTCTTGAGCAACCCAACACAATTTGAAAAACCTCTGAATCATTTTTGTTTGAATAATAATTATATTTCTCCTAAAGACTTCATTTTTAGTTGAAAATAGCTGCATCAACTGCTTAATTGTGTCTTGAGAAAACAAGCAAATAAATAAATAAACTAAAGCAAAAATAAAAAACTGAAAAGCGTCTGAATCTCTTTTTTTTTAAATACTGTTTTTCTTACAAAAACCTCATTTTTAGTTTGAAAAAATAATTAATCATTAATTGTGCCTCGAACTACCCAACTGAATTTGAAAAGTCTCTGAAACATTTTTGCTTGAATAATAATTGTTTTTCACATTAAAATCTCATTTTTAGTTAAAATAGTTGCATTAATTGCTAGATAGGATTCCAAAATTTAAAGACAGCGTCCTGTGGCACCGCACTATTCCTCGAGTCCGTTTTCATTTTCTTCTTTCGACAACAGATGGCACTACTCATTTAGAGAAATGAAACAGGAGAATGAAATTTCTCCTGCTCCAACCTACGTGGGAAGAACGATCGACAATGCAGGTCAAGCTTTCAAGAAAAGACAGTTGGGAGAGTGACGAATGACGGACAGACGGTTGTCAGGGGCAACGGGGGCGCAGGATTCATCACGTGCGGGGGATTAGGCATAACGGCAGGGCCTAATGGCCCTCATGAGCTACGGATTTCGTTTCGATAGGGCGCGGAGTGGACTGCAGGACGTTATTTGTCTTTACTGCCAGGTTGCTGTTTTGGCGATGCTATCGCCAACATAAAAAAAATGATGCTTGATTTAAACGACTGTTTATTCGATAGTTTGAAAAATAAACATGGATTCTTCCAAAAGGATGGTAAAGTCCATGGCAAACATTTCAAACCTCGGATTCTGCAACTGAAATCGATAATTGACGAAGGGAAATGCTATTAACTTGATTTGAGCTTTTATTGATTGATATCGTGGGAGTTGTTCGATTAATCAATAAAAACTTTAGAAGAGTTGAGAATGATTATATTTGAGGCGAATTTTAATAAAACAAATTAAACGATTAGTCGGTGTTTGAGGCTGCGGTTAAATTTAGTCATCAAAATCTTTTGCATCGTTACTGAAATTTTTAGTTGTCAGAATTGAAATAAAGCGAGTTAGCAATGTAATAATTTTTTCTCTTTTCATAATTAGCAATTTACGATATTTTTTTCTTGTAGGTTACATGGAACATTTTCGAAATTTTTGTTGCAAGTTCTGTGCTTTGTGAGAAAGCAATATAACTTTGTAAGTAAACAATACAGCAACTTTATTTTCTAGCTAATTGCAAGGAATATTTTCTAAGCGAATGTAGTATATTTGGTGCTTTCTGAGAAAGCAATATAACTTTGTAAGTATACAATACAGCAACATTAACAATAATTTGCGATTTTCTTTTCTCACAGATTACATGAAAAATAAATATTCTAGGTTAAGTGCTTGCAAGAAACAATTGTAACTATTATTATCATCAGGCATACAACTTCAGTTGAAATTTAAACACTCCAATTGAAAAAGTGGGCGAAATCGCAATAGACAATAAATAATATTTTTGAAAATTGTATTTTCTAAATAAATGACTTACATTTTTAGTAACATAAAGCACAGAGCACCAAATAAAATTTGAGTGATCTATAGTCAAAATTTCAGATTATGGCGAAACCTTTTTGGCGATAATATCACGATAAATCTTGTTTGTTAACGGTCAGAAAATGGTTACAACTTGTATAGAAACAAAATGCAAAACTCTATTCAATATTTAAATGCTCTTGTTTTTCGGAAATTGATCGAAATTTTAATTTAGGATAAGGCAAAGGACAGAAATGATTTAAATTTGTAGTGTCTTCAACACAGAGCTGCAATTAAAATTTGAGAGCTATTAAGAAAGGTGGTCAGAGTTTCGGTTGACGATGAAATCCTTGTGCCGATAATATCACAATAAGTTCTGTTTGTAACTGTCAAGAAACAATTGCAGCTTATATTGTCACTCAACACAGAACTCCTATTAAAACTAGAATGTTCTAACTATTCGGATATTGGTCGAAATTTAAATTTAGAATAAGTCATCTTTGGCGATAATAGTGCAATAAATTCTGTTTGTAGCTATCAGGAAACCATTGAAAATGCTATTGTCATTCAACAAGTTTCAGTTAAAATTTTAACTTGACTGAAAGGGGTTAAAATTTTGAATAATCATAAGTTTACAGGCATAGTATTAGAATAAATTCTGATTGTAACGGCCAAGAAATAATTAAAACTGGTATTGTCATCAAACACCATTTAAATTTTGAGCATTCCTGTTTGTCTGAATCTGCTAGAAACAAGAGAAATTAGTAAAAATGTATAATATAAAAGTTTGTCGCAGAGTCTAGTTAATCAGAAAGCATTCAAAATTTCGACTAAGAACCCATCGTTAGAAACAAGAAAGTGAATGAATTAAAATATATAATAAATAGATTTGTCGTTGGTTCTAACTAGTCTAAAAGAATTCAAAATTTCGATTGCAAGATTTCATAGTTGTAAACTGGAAAGCTAATGAATGAAAATGCATAATAATACGATGTGTCGGGAGTACTAGTTATTGTCAAAAAGTATTTAAAATTTCGATTGAATGATTCCATCGTTACAGATAAAACGAATTACTAATAAAAAAGTCTAATAATAAGATTTTCCATGGATTCTAGCTGATCAGAAAATATTTAAAATTTCGATTGTAAGATTCCATAGTTTCAAACTGGAAAGCTAATGAATGAAAATGTATAATAATACGATGTGTCGTGAGTACTAGTTATTGTCAAAAAGTATTTAAAATTTTGATTGAATGATTCCATCGCTACAGATAAAACGAATTACTAATAAAAATGCCTAATAATAAAATTTGCCGTGGATTCTAGCTAATCAGAAAATATTCAAATTTTCGATTGCAAGATTCCATAGTTGCAAACTAGAAAGCTAATGAATGAAAACGCTTGGTAAAAAGATTTGTCGTGAATTCTAGTTAATCAGAAAATATTCAAAATTTTGATTGAAAAATTACATCGTTACAAATTAGAAAACCAATTACTAAAATAATGTATAAATTAATAATAATATTTTTCATGAATTCTAGCTAGACCGAAAATATTCGAAATTTTGATTGCTTCCATTGTTGCAAATTAGAAAGCTAATGAATGAAAATGCTTGGTAAAAAGATTTGTCGTGAATTCTAGTTAATCAGAAAATATTTCAAAATTTTGATTGAAAAATTACATCGTTACAAATTAGAAAACAAATTACTACAATAATGTATAAATTAATAATAAGATTTGTCTTGGATTCTAGTTAATCAGAAAGTATTCAAAATTCTGATTGAAAGGTTCCTTGGTTACATTCTAGAAAGCGAATTATTAGAAATGCATAATAATTAAGTTTGTCGTGGATGGCTGTCGGTTAATAAGTAAAGGCAAATTATATTTGAACGTACGTATAATATATGTTACACACCATTATTTATTTCACTTCCTTGTAAACAAAAATACTTCTTTACCCTCCATTCTTTGTGTTCTCGTCAATGCAGTAGTTTTTATTTCACAAAATCGATAAATAATCGAAATAAAATAGGCTATATACAACTTTAAAAAATACAAGATTTTTTTAAAATATAAATAAATAAATAAATAGATTGCAGAAGATATTCTTTTAAAAAACGGGCTAAAAGCAACGAGGTTTTCTCTTTGAATTTATGAACGCTATTTATTATTTAAGATGAATTACATCAAATCAATCTCTTTTCAGTCAAGTACAGAAAGTCGAGCGATTAAAACAATTTTGTGATCGATCATAGTATGGCATTTCAATGTTCTGTTATCTAATTTCAAGAGAATAAAAAAGATTTTTTTTTCCGTATAAACATAATTCGGTCTTGTTATTATCAGCAAACTTTTATTTATTTATTTTTAAAAGAAACTTCGTAAAATTTTTATTTGTTATGTTAGTTTTAAAATTTAACCAAAAAATATATATATGAACCATTTTTAAAACAGGTTTAAAAAGTTCGAAGTTTTGTATGAGAGATAAAACTAACCATAAAGCCTGATTAAAAAAAAGCATGGATATTAGAAAATTTTAGCAGTAAAAATTATCCATCCCTTGGACGTTCTCATCACGTCACCGAACCATGGCTAAACACCAAGTCCTATTTTTAGGGCTCTATCTTTTAACGGCCATGGTAGAAATGAAACGTGATTTTGATCCTGGTTAGACAGAGTGGGCAACACCTGAACTGGTACCCCACACTTCCACACCACAACCAACGAAAGAACTTTCTACCACGATAGATTTAGCGTTCACCTTGCTGTGTATACCTGTCGGATGCTTTGCAGGATGTCAGGATCGAACTCACTACCACAGCTCCCCAACCAGCAATGTCAGTGATGCTTTAACCGATTACAATGCCGATCTTGACGTTCATGTACACATGTTCTGAAGTAACTACGCAAGCGTATCAAGTTATTTGTCAAGTTACAAGTCACTGTTACTTCAGAATATGCACATGCTCTGAAATAGCTGCGAAAGTGCAATTTTCAGCAATCTGTGTCACAAGTAAATAATACTTTATAACATGCATATGTAATTGCGAAGGAGTGCGAAACATTTAAAACGATGCAGGAATGTTTCACATACTTTGTGACGTTTGTTTTGAAGTGACTTGAGTTGAGAGCTTACTTAATCAATGCACAATAATCTTGGACAATCTCATACAGCTTACGTTCGCGAGGCCAACTATGACGTTAGTAGCTTATGTTACAGATATTTAAAAGGTATGCTAAACCTCTATTAAAGACTATTAAGTAATAAAGTTTCATGTCATCCTTTTACTCACATTATAAAGTGGGTATATATATATTTATATAAAAATATAATTTGAAACAAATTAGGATTAATATAATGATTGATGGAATTAACATAAAGGTTCTCTTCTAGATGCATTCATGACGAAGATAGGTTGAAAAAACTCAAAGCTAGTGAGGAAGACTTGTTGAAAAATCTCAAAACTAGTTTGAGTGCCTGGTTATAAGCTTAGGTTTGTTTAAAAAGCAGCTTTGAATTTCTTTTTGAGTAAGCCGGCAATCAAACAAGTTTTGCTGTTAGGGATCCCCCTTCCTCAGAAGTGATTCCTTATATTTCTCCGAGCCTAAATGCTAAATCTTACCTTAAATTGTATGTTTTTTGTATTCATTTTTGGCTTGGATAGGAAAAATATATATGAACGTGATTAAAAAAGAACACTTCATAGTTAAAGGTTAGTGAAAAGCAATGAAAATATGAAATAAGATCTTAAATTCCTATATTTAAGAATCCTATGTCACTTCTTATGTTTACGAATAATCATATCTAAAACTTAAAATAATAAATATTTATTAACAAACTTTATTTCATTGTTTCGGCCGAGTGCAGATCATTTGCTTTATGTTTAATTTTGGCGTTGTTTTTGGCGTGACGACAGAGAATGGCAACCTATTCCAGAAGTTGCCGGACGCTGAATCCGGTCCAAAATGACGGCGCTCTTGTCTGTGTGACAATGGTAAGAGAGAAGAGAGGTAAAAAATGCGATAGATACAATGCAATGGCCAGAATATCAAACAGATTTAGACTTTTTGTTCTTTCCTTTCCATTTATCCATCTATCTGTCTAAATATATATATACGTTCTTTATTGCGTCTACTCAAATTTATTTCGCGATATTGCTCAAAAAAAGGAAATAAAGGAAAAGTCTCAGATTGTGTTTTTCACGCTTTCTTTTTTTTCTTTCTCACCCATAGCTTATCTTTCATCTGAAATGGCTCGTTTTCTTTTCCGAAGTGGGCAAAGACTCAAAGAAGAGGTAGGGAAAAAATATATTAGAGGACTAGGGAAAAATGTCTCAATACAGTGTTCTAAGTTTTTGATATCTAAATGTCCTTTTTTTCGATGAAAAGGGAAAACTGAAATTTTTTATAGTACTGATTCAAACTATTTAAAAAATGCAAATGTTATAGTAGTTCCAGACCAACTAAATTTTAAAGAAATATTTTTTAATTTTTTTCTTCAACACTGATGGCTATATTGAAGTCAGGCAGCTTTTTCGTTAATTATTTTGAGTTACAAACATTTTTATTAATAAAAGTTTTTTAACTGTTTTTATAAATGGGATTTCCGAGTTTCAAAGACCTAAACTCTTACTAGTTTGTAGTTTATATAGAGACTAGGGAAAAATGCCTCAATACAGTGTTCTAAGTTTTTGATATCTAAATGTCTTTTTTTTTTTTCGATGAAAAGGGAAAAATGAGATTTTTTATAGTACTTTAAAAATGCAATTGTTATAGTAGATCCAGACCAATTAAATTTTAAAGAAATATTTTCAATTTTTTTTTCTTCAGCACTGATGGCTATATTTAAGTCAGGCAGCTTTTTCGTTAATTATTTTGAGTTATAAACGTTTTTATTAATGCCATTTGTACAACAATTTTTATGAATGGGATTCCCAAGTTTCAAAGACCTAAACTCTTACTAGTTTGTAGTTTATATAGAGACTAGGGAAAAATGTCTCAATACAGTGCTCTAAGTTTTTGATATCTAAATGTCTTTATTCGATGAAAAAGGGAAAATGAGATTTTTTTTTATAATACTGATTCAATCTATTACAAAAAATTTAAATGTTATAGTAGATACCTCCCAACTAAATTTTCAAGAAATATTTTTTAATTTTTTTCTTCAACACTGATGGGTATAATTAAGTCAGGCAGCTTTTTCGTTAAATATTTCGAGTTATAAACGTTTTTATTAATGCCATTTTTATAACTATTTTTATAAATGGGATATCCGAGTTTCAAAGACCTAAATTGTTACTAGTTTGCAATTTATATAGAGGCGAAATTATTCCGAATTCCAGCACCGATTAAAAGTGAATATGGCAATTCAGGCCTTTTTTAAAAGTATGAAAATCTATTATTGTGAATTTAAAATTGTTTTTAAAGTAATACGATTGCTAAAAGAATTTAAAATTCGTTTTACCATCAAAATTTCCCATTTTTTAAAAATTTATTTTCAAAAAATGATGCTTTACTTTTCTTTCTAAACATTAAAAAAAAATCGCAATAAAACTGAAATCTAGTATTCTAGAGAAATTTTTATGAAACCACCTAGATAATTATCACTTAATTCACACTTTAGCTGATAAGACTAAGTTCTCGCTCTCCCAATTGTTGTTTTGTAGATTTTATTTTCACCGTTGTTGTCATCTCACTCAACCTTCACTTACTGGTGTCTGGACGCAAAATGATCATTCACATATAGATAGCAGTACACTATACTTTTGCCCCTTTTACATTGCAACTAACTACCATTTTTCTTAACGAAACGGTGGTATAGTTTGTCTAGAGTAAGAACTCCCCAAGCCATTCGTCTGGATCCGTGGCGGTGACTATGGTAACGGAGCATAACTACTTCAAGTAAGGGTGTGGGGTCACTGTTTAGGACAGGATTTGGCTCGGGTCTGCGAGAGAAAGGGAATCTTTTTCTTAAGTCTATTGTGTTAGCCCTAGAGTGAAGAGAAGCTACCCTCTTTTAAATGTACTCTTCTTTTTTCAGCAGGCAGTCTCAGACTTAGTGGTGGGGGAATTCATACCGTAAATAAACTATATTTGTCCTTGGAAACGTAATCACGTGAGAAACACACACACACCATGACAGATCTTTCATTTATCTACCATCACAATTTTCTAGTTCTTTTGTGGATAGAAATGAAGTAAAAGCTTACGAATTCTCATAGTTATAGTCAAAGTTGGGGTCATTTTAATCGAAATGTCTAAGCCATCGCTCTGGCGGCTGCATGATTAAATTTTCTTGCTGCTATATTTATCATATATTGCTTAATACAGTGCTGAGAAAAGTCATAAGACGAGTAGTTTTATTTAAAGTTTTGAAACACAAAACGTTTTGATTTCTATCAATCAGAAAAAAAGAAATTTTCTGTAAAAGCTCGTTAAAAGTTAAAATATGACAAGTGCTTTGCATAGAATACCATTTTGCAAAAACAGTATACTAAAAGAATGGAAATTGTCGGTTTTTATTTCAGATGCCTTTTTTTTAATCATATTTACAATTTCAACATCAGTAATTTTTTTAAAGGTACAAACAACACATGAACAATAGCAACAAAAAAAATTTAGGAATATCAATAAACAAATAAGCGTAATACTTTTATCACACTTTACATAGTTTGCAAAGTTTTGCTTTGGATTATAAGCAAAGCATCAAGTTCAGAATTGTATCCAATAATCAGCCTTAATGCATCATTTTCGTTTGTAACGATTAACATCAAAGCAAGAATGTTAATCATCGTAAAGTATTCTTCTGAGAATTTGTTCGAATAGAAGGAAATGGACATTCGAAAGGGTGTAGGGAGAAGGATAATTAGAACGGACATCTCACCTGAACAATGGGAAGGGACGAATTCTAAGAGGCAATTGGAACAATCGATAACACCTCACCAGAGGCACCTCTTGTATTGTAATTCTGAAGAAGATTTAAATTAATCATAAAGTCAAGTGAGCTGACATTGTCTATGATCTTTAGTTTAGTAATGGATAGATTTCGAAAGGTTGTCTCTGAATTGCTTATCAAACTGTTGATGGTATTTTGGGGAACGTCTTATAAGTTTCTGGAGAAGTATTTGCTGGATAAGATAAGTCAGTTATGGTATTTTTAATTTTACAAACAACAAAAATAGATCAAATTACGTTCCATTCGTGAAGATAGTGAATGCAACATGATTGAATAAGTTTAGTAATAGTGATATTAGTTTGAGAGGTTAAACCATTCTAATAGTGGTAAAAATAAACGTACTTTAGAGATTTTTGCTTGGAAGACAACAGAATGCAGAAAAATTTGGAAAATATTCTTGTACAACTAGTGATCTGCAAATGCTGATTTTTTCCAAAAGTGAAACAAAACAAAATTGTGGCTTAACAGCAGCTTTTCTCTGAAGAAATCCAGGGCGTACATTGAAAAAAATTCCTGTAAGAATTACTGACACCATGAATGCAGCATGCGTACAATTACTTTTCAGCGTAATTTTAACAGTAATATTTATTTAGTTGCTGGGATTTTGCAGTAAATATTATGGTAAAATTACGGTATGTCAGATATTTTGTTGCATAAAATTTTCGGATAAAATGGCTTTGACAGTATTGGGACCTTGAGTGCCGGTAGTTTTTACCGTAATTTGATGCGAAATTTTTTACTGTGCATGTCAAGACTTTTTAAACTAAGATAAAAGAATTGATTTTTTTTTAAAATTTTTTTATAAGAATAAATACAGAAATATTTAGGGTTATCATTATTATTTTAATTTGATATACCTATAAGTGCGTTTTAAGAAATAAGTTCGAATCCCCCCCCCCAAAGAAAACAACCTTCAGATAAATTATGTGTAGCAAAGAACTACACAGTTTCAAGAAAAGCTCATACAGGTTTCTGTAGAGAATGTAATTTAAATTTGAAGTCAATCTGTAATGGTTCGTTCGAGTTACGAATTTTACAGATTAAAAAAAATTTTTCTTTGGAGAAAATAAATCTTTAAAGTTCTTTTGGAGGTACGCAACAGATTGTTAAAGAAAAGGATGTGCAAGAAAGGATGTGCGATCAAAAATAGACTACTAAAATAATTAAAATAATGAAATATTTGAGTCAATTTTAAAGTTTAAATTCACATTTCAAGGAAAAATGAAAAGATCCAATTTGCCACTTATCCAAATTAAAGTGGCAATAGGATACCTTCAACTCGAGAGGAAGAAGGACGCTGAAAGCAGGTGTTGAACTGTTTATGCTGCTAAATCGTAGCATGAACAAGTATCATGATTCAGCAGCCAATCAGGTTCGATACTCACACGTGATGACATTTGCAGGTACCCAATTATTACCAATGGGATACCTGCAAGTGACGTAGTGTGAGTATCTCGATCTTGATTGGCTGTTAAAAAGGTAGTATTTGTTTATATTAGCAATTGTTCTTTCCATTCTATTTCGAGAAGGCCCAGCCCGTCAAGCATCAATTCTCTAAAGTGATACATTCTATATTCTTACAGAAAGATTCTTTAACAAAGATTTCAATTCTTTCACTATATATTTCTTACTTAACACAAAGACAGACATACAGCTATGAAGAACACAAACAAACTAATTACGCATCGAAGTTGCCGGGTATACAAAACAAAAATATATGATTGTTACAATAAAATACATACTCAAATAATAAATCTAAGTTAAGCAAAAAATGTAGGCGAAAAAGAATTATATTTCGACGAATTCGATACACGCAGTGTTTAATTAACTTCACGTTAATTAACATTCATAGGCTGATGGGGCCACTTTGACTTATAAACGATCAACTGGCGCTGACGTCATAGGTCACATGTGTTGGTATCCGTTATCTTCTTCTTGAAATGCAAGTACCCAATTATTACCAATTGTAATTGCTTTAGAAATTTAAATTGAGTATGACTTTTTTTTTTAATTACCCCATACCAAAATTTAATTTTATGTTCTAATAAGTAATATCTAGCATCAGGTTAATAGTTTATTCTATATACATAAAAAATCAGATGAAGGTAATGAATATATGCATTCTTCTTAAACAGATAAATTAACGAAACGGTATTATATAGTTTTCTCGGGTAAAATTCCTGATTTCTTTAGTTGTCATCAGCATAAAACCACGAGGTGCATTCAAAAAGTAAGTTTCCCTAATTTATAAAAAAAAAAAAAAAAAAAAAAAAAAAAAAAAAAAAAANCAACAAGTACACCAATGTTTCAGCTATTTTTCAACATAGCCACCACCAGAATTGAGACACTAGTCGTATCGTGGGATCAATTTTTGTATACCTGTGTCATAGAACTCTGCCGCCTGCTAATGGAACAGCGTGTGGCAGACGTCTACCGTTACTGTGACCGTTATTGCGAAACACTGCTGAAATTGTGACTTGCCATTCAAAACAAGAGTCGTGGAATGTTTACTGCAGGTGTTGAGCTCCTCCGTGACAATGCTTGTCCACATACGGCATGACGCACGGCAGCTGTTTTGACAGAATTTGGTTGGGAGTTGCTTGATCATCCACCCTACAGCCCTGATATTGCTCCCAGTGATTTTCACGTTCTCTTGCACCTCAAGAAATTCCTGTGCTCCGGTGAGCGTTTTGGCTTTATTACGAAGAACTGAAGACGCTTGTCACACGTTGGTTCCATTCACAGGCGGCAGAGTTCTACGACAAAGGGATACAAAAGTTGATTCCACGATACGACAAGTGTCTCAATTCTGGGTGTGGCTATGTTGAAAAATAGCTGAAACATTGGTGTACTTGTTGCCAATAAATATGTTCCTGAAAGTGCGAGTTCGTTTTTTCTTTTTTATAAATTAGGGAAACTTACTTTCTGGATGCGCCTCGTAATAAAAGTTACTAAGATATTGTTTGTTTTTTTTAAAAAAAATCGGCATCCCTAATTTAAAGAGATTTACCTGTAATACTTATTTATCATTCCTTCTCATTATGTTTTTGATTATGATTACTACTTTGAATTAAAAGTTAAAAACTGAACGTTTTGCTTATTATAGAGTAATCCTATGAAATAACCTAATTAAGCACCATTTTAAGATACGTATTTAAATCGGTATCTAAACTTAGTGACCGTTTTACAGTCAAATGCTGAACAAATGCCTTATTTATTTATTTTTTTAACTACAAAAGTTATGTAAAGCTGTGTTCATAATGCAATTAAAATAATGAACTGAAAATTATAAAATTGTTCGGAATAACTTTTCGCCCTCTTGCTACGTAATTTCTTAAGCAAAAAACATTTTTCGAGTTTTATGAAAAATTAAATCGGAGTTAACCAACTAGTTTACCAAAATTTAAATAGGAATTTAAAAAGCTGTAATGTAACTACTACTACAAAAATACTATTCCAATTCGCTAGTATATAAGACGTGTTAACTCGATTCTATCGTGGGGTACCTTTGGATAGATGACGGTTGACATTGTCGGGAACATACTCGCCACAAAGTATAATTATAGAAAATCAAAGAAAAAATGTATAGTCAAAACTACCAGAATATGGTAAAATTTACCGTGCTTCTGGTTCTATGGGAACATGAAAAAGCTCAGTAATTTTTACTAAAAGCAATGTTATTATATTTGGTAATATTAACAACAAAATATTGTTTTATAATATGCGGCAAAATATTATAAATTTTTAAAATTTGGTAATATTATCATGATACCTAAGAACATGACATAAAAACCAAAAAATTTTATCTCAATAAAATTGGAAACTAATTCTGTGAATCTAGATCCATATTAATACAAGAAAACATTTAAAAATCTTTCGATTGAATATTTTTTTGATTTAGATGTAACAATAATTTTGGAAACGAAACGAAAAGAAAATTATTGCATCGATGGTTGAGATTGGTGAGCGAAGCGAGCAGGTTGTACTGCAGTGCAATTGAAAAAACAAAGTAGGCTCTTTTGATTCCGAGAAAAGTAGCTTGATAACTTTTCTCCTTCTATTGCTAATGCTATGAACCCTAAAAAGAATTTCAAAAAACTGATCAATCAAAATTTATTTTTGAAAACTTTTCTTTTGTAATATGTAGCTTACCATACAAAGATGCCAAATATATAAAAATCTCAATTTTGTAATTTGTAACTTACCATATAAAGATGCCAAATATATAAAAATCTCAATTCTGTAATTTGTAACTTACCATATAAAGATACCAAATATATAAAAATCTCAATTCTGTAATTTGTAACTTACCATATAAAGATGCCAAATATATAAAAATCTCAATTTTGAATTTTCGTCGCTTACGTTGATTTTTTAATTGCACGGCAGTATAAAGCCCCCTAGTTGTAACATATCGACACAGTTATTTGCTATTTCAAAACAACGTATAAAATCATTTCTAATCACCCCAAAATCCAATCATGTTTTCACACCTCCCAACCATTTCTTCCCTCGAACAACCTGGGATTTTTGAATCACCCGAACCACTCATTAGATCCACAGAAACTCAGAAATCGCTGGAAGCTGTAAGCAAAAATATTTCTTTAATGTACAGTCCCTAAACATCTACGCTATCCTCCGTTAGTCCCAAAGGACAAATGCACAAATCAGTTCAGTTTATTGGATGGTTAAACATTCCGTTGCTATAGCCATAGCCTCTTTCCTTTACGTATTAGAAGACATCACCGTGTGCATTACTTCGGGACCTTTAAATCGCGTTATCAAGAGATGTAACTACAATTTACGCGAGGGCTGCATTTCTGTGGTACCGCCCTTGTTGAGAGCTTTAATACCTCCTCCCCAACCCTTTCCGCTGGTAATGAAGACTTCAAAATGTTTATTTGCCTTTCGAGATCTTAATGTGTTTTGTAATTTTGTAATAAAATAAGGATAGGGGGGTGGGAAGAGATGATGATCATTAGGAAGATTGGTATTATGTGTTTGTGGTTTTCTTTTAGCCCTTCATAGAGTGGATGTTTTAAAGCGGTAATATTAAAGGTGTTAGTTAAATTGGGCTATTTGTTAAGAAGAGAGAAATTAAGGTTTTATGATGATTGTGTACAGATTTAAATGGTTTTGGACAGATAAGTGGTGAAAGCTGATTCCAGATGTTCACTTTCTGTTTGATGTTTAATTATTCTAGAATTGGGGTTCCTAAACTTTTTTTTTTAGCCGGGAACAGAAATCAGAGCTACAAACGATCGATTTTGAATTATTAAAAATGTTACAAATGCAACAAAAGTTTAGCTTTGCGAATTGAAAAAAAAATTAGAATAAAAATTGTAAAATGAAGTCACTTTATAAGGTTGGAGAATAATATGTACAAAATTGTACCTCAGGCCCATTTTACTAGAAAAATTCCATGAAAATACATTGATTTACATTTTGAGTAAAAAAATTTCCACTAAAATTTTTTCTTTTTAAGATTTGGTTAAAGAATCAGTATGGTTCATTTTTTTTTTAATTTGAAAATCTCTTTTGATGAGTTTAAATAATCGTATCATTTCAATCTTGTGTGATTTTGGCTCTATCGGGCCTCAATGTTCGGTATTCCCGAGCCTTTATCGTTATCTACACTGTAAAAAATTCCGGATCGAATTATGATAAAAAGCACTGGCACCTCGTGAGCAGCATTCATAAAATACAATTTACTGCAAAATCCTTTTTTACCATAAAATTTTATACATAATTTTTAGAGCAATATTATGTAATTACTGGGATTTTACTACAAACATTTCTGTAAATATTACGACATAGCAAATGTCTTGTTGCGTGAAATTATTTGTGGTAAAAATGGATTTTACGGTGAAATGTACAGCTACTTTACGGCACATTTTTCATAATTTGATCTGAAATTTTGTACAGTGTATTGCTCAATTCAAAAAGTCTCGTTATCTGAGGAATATGAAACAGTTGAAGAGCTCTTTGCTCATTGTTAAAAAATCGAAGAAAGTTATGTCATCTGTTATTTTTATATTTCCATCTAATGTTCTGACTAATTACGAAAATTATAAAGATAAACGTCTAAACATATTGCAAAAATAACAGCCTGAAAAATTCTTAATTGGAGGGCAACCCTTTCGTTATAAGGAGAACATTTTGAATGTTATTTAACGTTTCGATTGCACATTTTGTTATAAGGAAAAATTCGATGCAGGGAGACTTCCTTGTAGCGAGAATCAATACAGAACTTGATTTAAAACATATGTTTAACTTGTTCTAAGTTTTTATAAATAATGATTTCATTAAACAATGGAATATAATTTTTTTTAAATGAATTTCATTAAAATGTAAGATTCCCCTCGCTCATCCTCCCCTTTAAGGAAAAAAAAATGTCTTTTACTCTAATGAGGCGCACACTACTGAGGTTGCCTCGTAGGAAAGTGCCTTAAAGATACTTATCTTTCTCTCAGACAAAATGCAAATGATAATGAAACTTGTTCTTATCTGATAATTTCAATTTGCAGACGATTATGTAGGAAAATGGTGTAACTAAAAGAACATTTGCTAATGTTTCCGAATGGTTTAAAATGCTGATGAGAAAAAATTTATTTTCTATATGAAATCATAAGGGGATAGTTTACCAAAAAACGACTAAAAACGAGCCTCCATTCCGAAAAAACTTTCCCTATCGATTTAGTTACGTTCGATTGTGTAAAAGTGTAAATGATAATGAAACGAAATGTATTTCCATAATAGTTGTCGTAGCTAGCGGTAAGTGAGATGTAAAAGATAATGTAAGGTGGTTGGAAGATAATTATAACAGTTTTTAATTACATTATATGCAAGGTGTTCCACAATCACTAACCTTAAGATATATTTTTAGAATATTTGTTTCAAAAATGCAGTAAAAAATGCACATATTAATATGTGAAATTAATACTTATGCTAGGGAAAAAAAACGTTGTCAAAACTTGACAAATCGTTAATAAGAAATACGAGATTAAAACCTATCTAGTGGGTGAAGAAAGAAGAGAAGAAATAAAAGTGATCCCTAGAAACACTTCAATGTTTCAGCCGACAATCAAAGTGGTTTTAATTTTTTAAAGTCTTACTTTCATTAACCTCATTACGGCCCATGATATCATATATGAAATGAGCATTTCAGACTCTATCAGTTTAAAATAACACTGACGTATTCTCAATACTGTACACTCATATTGCGTATCGTATTAGTACGCATAAGCTTGCGGTCTTGGGGAAGCGCTTTTTTCTCCATTTATCTGTCCTAAAAGGATTAATATTGACAATGAAAATTTTTTTCGCTTTAATTTTAATATAGGAATTTTAAATATTAATATTGGAATCTGAATGCATTTGGCGATAAACAATTGAACAGTAAATGTTAGAAAACCTGTCTTTTATAAGTAAATTAAAGCGCCAAGAATGTGAAAACCAAGACTCGTAGTATTTAAAATTTATAGATTTTGCCAGTTGGAAGCCAACGTAAGAGAAGTAAAGGATTCTTTATTTCCCACTACCAACGGATGAACTTAGAATTTCATTAACAGTGTAGTTCGAAAGAAAATAAAAAAAAGCCACAATTTAAATCTCTTACACTTAGGGGGCAAAGCTGTAATTTGAATTAACAAAGACAGGCATGGAGACATGTAGAACACAAACAAACTAATTATGTATCGAAGCTGCTAGATACTCAAAATAAAAATATATCACGGTTACAATAAAATGCATAAGAAAATAATAAATTTAAGTTAAGTACAAGAAGTAGACGAGAAAAAATTATATTTCAACCAATTGGGTACTTGCACTCCAAGAAGAAGAAGACAACCAAAGACCATGCATGTGACCTATGACGTCAGCACCAGCTAATCTTTATCAGCAATATGGAGTATTAAAGTTGAGCTAAGTCTCTCTACATAACTTAAAACATTAATTAACGTTGAGTTAATTAAATAGAGAGCCGTATAGCAAATCAAATTTGTTGAAATATAATTATTTCTTGTCTACTTCTTTTACTTAACTTAAATTAATTATTTGTTCATGTATTTAATTGTAACTGTCATATATTTTTGTTTTGTGTACCTGGCAACTTCGATGCGTAATAAGTTTGTTTGTGTTCTACATGGCTTCGTGCCTGTCTTTGTGTTATTATATAGTGGTAGAATTGAAATATTTGTGAAAGAATATAGGCTGTGTTACTTAAGAGAATTGGTACTTGACAGGCTTGGCTTCCTCAAAGTACAATAAAAAGAACAGTTGTTAGCGTAAACAATTGCCACGTTTCAATAACCAATCAGGATCGAGATACCCACACTACGTCACTTGCAGGTATCCCATTCGATGTGCGATACGGTTCAGTATTCAATCAACTTCACGTTAATTATTACTCTGACTTATATGGAGAAACTTAGCTCAACTTTAATACTTCATTTTACTTTTAAATGATCAGTTGGAGCTGACGTCATAGGTCACATGTTTCGGTATTGTGATCTTCTTCTTGAAGTGCAAGTACCCAATTATCAAAATCCAATGAATAATTCCTAATTTTTGAAACATTTTATGAGCTCAGATAATGCAGCGTTGGGATCACTTTTTAAGTGATATAAAAAATTAGATCAGAAAAGTTTTTTATTTTCACAAAACTGTGGCGTTTTCATTTTGACGTCTTATATCATTTTTAAAATTAGCATAGAGGGCTCTGGCTATAAATAGGCTTAACTTGATTAACAGTTATGGATAAGTGTTGCTAACTCGCAGTAGTTATAAAAATAGCATATTATTCACAAAAACGCATTTTCATTTACTAAGACAGGTTTTAAAATTAGATGTAAAAACTATTACACACTCTGGAAGAANTCCGCCGGTGGCAACGTTTGCTTTGTTTTGTTTACGTTACTATTTCTCCTACACGGCGAATCGACCAATGATTGCCGCTAAAAATGTCACATGCCATATCTAGCTGAGGTGGCTCTACATATAGCGCTTTTAAAAACGGAAACTGAAATTACCAGAGTCCTGGACATGTGACCTGAAACATGTGACCTGGAGCTGATGTCATAGGTCACATGTTTCGGCATTGTGATCTTCTTCTTGAAGTGCAAGTACCTAATTATCCAAATCCAATGAATAATTCCTAATTTTTGAAAAATTTTATGAGCTCAGATAATGCAGCGTTGGGATTACTTTTTAAATGATATGAAAATCAGATCAGAAAAGTTTTTTATTTTCACAAAACTGTGGCTTTTTTCATTTTGACGTCTTACATCATTTTTAAAATTAGCATAGAGGGCACTGGCTATAAATAGGCTTAACTTGATTAATAGTTATGGATAAGTGATACAAACTCGAATCAATTATGAAAATAGCATATTATTCACAAAAACGCGTTAGACAGAGCCTTCGAGAAACAACATCTTCTCAGTTTTTCATTTACTAAGACAGGCTATAAAATTAGACGTAAAAACTATTACACACTCTGGAAGAAAAATACGTTGCGTATTTGTTTTTAGTTCTAAACTCATATGGAAAATCGGGCATTTGTAATTTGAGAAGAAATGAAGTGATTATGCTAACCGTGTGATCTAAATCAGATTTCATTAGATACCAGTAAGCGACGTCACACTTGTGTGTCGATCCTGATTGGTTTCTGAATCAACAATAAATGCTGCGATTTACCTACTTGCAGGTATCCAATTGAGGGCGTCGCGAGAGATATCGTTTTACTGAGCATCAAGTAATCTTGGACACTTGACAACACTCCAAATTTGTGGGGAAAAAATCCTAGCAGAAAAATAACTTAGGTCCTCATTGGATCAATATTCACGAATTTTGGTTCAACAAGTGTTCAAAAGGCATTTATTTCTTCGATATTGGCCCTATATAGAATTACCCGATTCACCCGATATTGTAAACCCTCTCTAGAACCAATATCTGTCCTATATAGAATTGGCAGATTCGCCCGATATTTCATTATTCAACCAATATAGGTATTATATTGGCCATTCAAGGACCAATATTAAAAATCTAGACATTCCAATATTGGTTTCTTCGGTGCATATTCTAATACAGGGGTTTCCAACTGGCGGTCCGCTGCTTTTTTTGTGGCCGGTGAACTAAAATATATTAGTTTTAATTTTTTTTGCTGACAATTTTCGTAAAAAATCTATAAGGGTTTAAAATACTTTTCTTGTTTAAGAAAAAGAAAAAACTAATTTTTTCGTTTCTGTGAAATTTAACATACCAACGGTGCAAAACAAACTTATTTCGCAGGTTTTGCATCCAAGAAAATATTTATTCAAATACAAAAATTATCGTGTATGTTGCTCTCTTTTTTAATCTAAATTCCTTGAATTGAAAATCGAAAATGATTGGAACTCATCAAACTGGAACTCATAATAGAACTCTTGAATGGAACTCATAAAAACAAATTTTGTTTGAGTGTTGCAGAAAATAGAAGTAGAAAGAAATTGGAAGACAATTCTAAACACTTCCTCCTGGCAGTAAAACAGTATTTGATGTTTTTTACTTCTCCTGCCTCACTAGTGATTCGGCATATTTCAGTGTTTAGTTTAATATTCATTTAAAATTAACATTGAAATTAATGTGTGGCCCCAATAGGTTTACTTTTTAACTTCACTTCTTAGAAAAGATTTAAGAAATATACATTACAGGTGGGGGTCATTAAGCAATATTTTGCAGTTTTTGTTGAATTTTTATTATTCCAAATTGGAAATTCAAAAAGATTTCTTAAGAGTTACCTTAAATAAAACAAATACTTGATTTAGCTCTGCTTAGAGAAGAAAAATATTCCAAAGACACAAGATATTTAAAACAATTTATAAATAAATAAACTAAAGACATTTTAAGAAGTTGAAGTTAATACATTCAGTCATTTGTACCATTATTTACCTGAATGTGAAATACTTAAGAAAGTATATCAGAAATCACTTTAAAGTGTAATTAGGCTCATTTAAAAAAGTTAAAAGTGTGAAAAAAGTTAAATGCTTTTATAAATGTCACCTTCATATTAGCCTTGTCATGGATATTAGGAACGCTACATTACACATCTTAAGAGGGTAAATTTACGAACTTCAGTTTTATTTCGTTAAATACTTCCTTTATTATGACGCGAGGGATTTACATAAATTGGGGGGAACAGAACTTGGAAAGTTTTTTTGGTTTGTTTTTTTCATTTCAGATTTCTGAGTAAGCCTGTTTGAAATGTTTAATGTGTTACACTTTCAGATATTTCTGACAGATGAACTTTTTTTCCCAAACTGTTATTTTTTTGTTTCTTCTTTAAATGAAGGTAAAAATGAATATAATTTTAGAGACGTTTGACTGAATTTGTTTTAAATATCGAGATAAAGGAATATAAAAATTAAAAATAACTTGGAAAATGAAAAGTGCAAGAAAAATCAAAACTTCTTTTTCTCACTTTTAATGTTTCGTTAAATTTCAGTTGAACTCAAAGAGATGTTTTTGGTTGGGTAAAATAATAATTACAGGTAAAGAGTTTGTGCGTTTTGATTAAAACTATAATTAACAGAATCAATTACCAACTAAAAAATTACTTAAATTAAGGCGTAAAATTATAGGCAAAGTTTGAGATAATTGCAAATTTTTCTTCGTTTTAATATCATATTTTGCTCTTCTCGGTGACTTTACGTTATTACATTAAGCAAAACAGGTTTTTATTAGTTCATCCCATAAAAATAAAGATTGACTATATTTATTTGGAATGATGCTGTTGCTCGAAGTCAACTCATGAACCTACTACAATCAATTTTCTTCGGTACGTATCCCTTTCGAGGGACTGTAAAAGAAACTCTTTCTACAGTATCTGTATTAAAACTGTACAGTATTAATGCAGTTTTAGCATATACCAAAATATAATATAATAACGCACTGTGTCTATATTAGTATACTGTAGCCGACCGGACTGTGTAGTAGTCAAGGAGCTGACCTTGTTTCGAATCCCGGGCTAGGCATGAATGTTCTTTCATTCTCTACACTAGCTCTCCAAAAGGCCTGGTTTCTTAGGGCAGGTCGGCTTTACAAAACGTTAGCTTGAAGCGAGGGCTAACCCCTGATTGGTCAATTTGTGAGTTAGACAGCATACATCATCGAACGCTTCGCTTGAACGTCGACTGACGTCCGAATCAACTGCAGTTGGATTATAACGCAACGTTAACGACAGAAGCAATGGCGGTCCAACATCCAACAGAGCATTGAAAGCAGACAAGATTTTGATTTTGATTTTAACATTAAACATAGCTTCTTCATTTGGCTAAGCTATAATGTGTCTTTTCTTGGACAAAGTCACTATTTGTTCTCTAAAGGCCTGTTTAAACGATCTTGGACAGAGATTGATTGATATTGATGGAAACTTGTTCTGCTTTGAGCTTGGATCGNAAACTAAACTCAGTGGCGCGATAGCCCATAGAGGGCCAAGGCCTACTGTGCCCATCTCAGTTTTCCTGACCTTGGGCTCTGGGGTGCAAGAGCAGATGTTCCGGTCAGGTGGTCAGCCGAACGCGAAACCCCCAGTGTTTAGTTCCCAAGCATTCTTGGTACTCATTTATCGACCCACTGAAAGTTTTAGCACATACCAAAATATAATATAATAACACACTGTGTCTATATTAGTATACTTAAGCCGACCGGACTGCAGTAATCAGTGAGCTGACCTTGTTTCGAATCCCGGGCTAGGCATGTATGTTCTTTCATTCTCTACACTAGCTTTCCAAAAGGCCTGGTTTCTTAGGACAGGTCGGCGTTACAAAACGTCAGCTTGAAGCTGGGGTTAACCCCTGATTGGTCAATTTGTGAGTTAGACAGCATACGTCATCGAACGCTTAGTTTGAACGTCGACTGACGTCCGACTCAACTGCAGTTGGGTTACAACGTAACGTTAACGACAGAAGCAATGGCGGACAACATCCAAAAGAGCAATGAAATCAACCAAAGTTTTGATTTTAACATTAAACATATCTTCTTCATTTAGCTAAGCTATAAATGTGTTTTTTCTTGGACAAAGTCATAATTTGTTCTCTAAAGCACTGATCGACAATAATAAAATCAATACAAATTCAAAATAAATATTTGTTTACGTTATAAACGCATGCGCAATGCGAGATAATGTCTGGTTGGACCGACTACTCACGCTGAGAGAGCTAATACAAAGCAGTATTTTGTTGGCGTCAGCGTACGTCAACTTCCCGCTGACTCTCAGAGAAGGCGCTTGTTTTAAGAAACCAGGCCTTTGCTGTGGGAGTAACGCTGGCCTACCTAATATGATGCCCCTGAAAGAGTGATCAAGAAATCTGCTCTACTGATACCTGAAAGACGAGTGTCAATCGAGTGGACATTGGGAAAAAAAGTATATTTGGGACTTATTAAAACTGCACCAATTACTATCATACCAGTAGTGCCTATTACCAAAATTAATTAAGCATCACTCGCTGTCGTAAAAAGGTTGAATAAAAGGTCGTCTAGGTTGTCGTAAAAATATGCAATAGTATGTCGATTTTTTTCGTTTCTCCTTAACGGTTTATGCTCCTAAACAATCCAGTGTTTTGTTCACCTTTTTTTTCTTTTGAGCCATTATTTCTGCTTTATTCACGTAGTTTAGATACATCCAATTCTTCAATAATAACGTAAACTAAACTCAGTGGCGCGACAGTCTATAGATGGCCAAGGCCTACTGTGCCTATCTCAGTTTTCTTGACTTTGGGCTCTGGGGTGCAGGAGCAGATGTTTCGGTTTGGTTGTCAGTCAAAGTGGAAACTCCAGTGTTTAGTTCCCAAGCATGCTTGGTACTCATTTATCGACCCACGGAAGGGATGAAAGGTTGAGTCAACCTTGCCCGGACCTAGGATCGAACCCAGGTCCTGTGGCACGATAGCGCGAGGCTCTACCTATCAGCCACCGGGCGTCCAATAATAACGTAACAGTAGAAAAATGAATGTATAAGAAAAAAATAAAATATTTGAATGCAATATTAACTAGCGTCGATATTGATATATTAAGAAATGAGTAGATCTCCTGATAGAATTAACAGTTTTAATCACAACAGTTCTTTCATTTCTCCAAAACAAAAGAACTTAACCTTCTTTTTTAAGTTGATAGATGCCAAGACTGATAGGAAAACGCAGGAGAGAGCAGGAAATTCTAATTCCTGTTTTCATTTTTTTCCCTTTCCAAGCTCACCATCTATCCATCACTGGCATGTCAACTGTATCCTCAAATGCTATACATAAGAGACACATATGCAATGGCGGCCAGCAGCAGGATCCCTGAAACAGCACCTCAAGCAAAAAAGAAAAACTTCTCCTGACAATAGCTAAGAACGGAACTCATTTTTTTCCTCTCCATCATTAAAGCGCTTTAAATAAAATAAAAATGAAATCCCAAATTACTTATGGATCCAAACCTTCATTTTCATTCCACAATAAACTCATTCGTCTCTTTAACCCGCCCGAACGTCGTTCTTTATTGTATTTCATTACTTATTTTTTTTTATTTCGAAAAGAGGGAGGAAAAAAAAAGGGAAAAATGTCCGACGCGTATGCTGTGACAGTGGTGATCCGTCAAAAGAAGAGGGCATACGTCTTTTGAAGGTGGGGGTGCTGCGATGTGCGCATGCGCAGAAAGGTTCCCCTTTCTTTCCCTTGTCCCTTCAATGCGCGTCAATCAATCACAACCTTCCAGTTTTCAACCATCAGTCACGCGTGGCCTGGTCGAGCTACTATTTGCAGCGGTCTTCCCCCTTGAGAAATTATTAGAACGAACATAAAACGATGCCAAATTCGTAGCAAAAATGCGCCATGTTTGTTCCATCTTTACTGATGTAAAAAATATTCAGCACAAACTAATGTAAAAAATTAATAATAAGTATTAAAAATAATAGTTAGCACGCATGAAGGCAAAAAAAAAAAAANAAAAAAAAAAAAAAAAAAAAAAAAAAAAAAAAAAAAAAAAATGCTTACTACATTTTAACACAAAAAGTTAATTAGCACATATTAGCACAGAAAAATATTTGAAACACGTAAACAGAAAAAATAATTAGCACGAAAAAAAAAATTTTCACTTTTAAAATCAGAGAAATAATTCACTTAAATAGACGCATTAAAACAGCAGACATTTAAAAATGGCATCACAAAGAAACAGAAATTATTAGAACGAACATAAAATGATGCCAATTCGTAGCAAAAATGCGCCATGTTTGTTCCATCTAACACGTTTACAGATGTTGGAAATATTTAGCACAAACAAATGCAAAAAATCAATAATAAGTATTAAAAAAAATAGTTAGCACGCATAAAGGCAAAAATTTGCTTACAACATTTTAACTCAAACAATTAATTAGCACATATTAACACAGAAAAATATTTGAAACATGTAATCAGAAAAAATAATTAGTGCACAAAAAAATAAATAAATGGCACTTTTAAAATCAGAGAAATAATTCACTTAAATAGACGCATTAAAACAGCAGACATTTAAAAAAGGCATCACAAAGACACAGAAATTATTAGAACGAACATAAAATGATGACAATTCGTAGCAAAAATGCGCCATGTTTGTTCCATCTAACACGTTTGCAGATGTTATAAATATTTAACACAAAGAAATGCGAAAAATTAATAAGTATTAAAAAAAAATAGTTAGTCGGCATAAAGGAAAAAAAATGCTTACAGCATTTTAACGCAAAAAGTTAATTAGCACATAATAACACAGAAAAATATTTGAAACACGTAAACAGAAAAAATAATTAGTACACAAAAAAAAATTGTACTTTTAAAAATCAGAGAAATAATTCACTTAAATAAACACATTAAAACAGCAAACATTTAGAAAAGACTTAAATAATTATCACAAGGACACAGAAACGATAACCGGCATAAACAGTTGTTCGAAACGACAGCCCTCAACATATACTTTTGGAATCCATGTCAGAAATGGAGTATAAAAAATATGTACATCAGAAGTAGCAAATTGATATTTAGGCTAAATAGGGAATCTGCCTTGTTTGTTTAATCTTATTCCAATGTGTTACAAATAATCATCTTTCAACTCCTCTCTGTATTCTTCGACAATCAAACAGATTTTTAAATTTTCAGTAATGATTCGATAGGATTTCAGGACGCTTTGTTTGTTGAACCTTGCTTAAATTTTACTCCACGAGCATTTTTTTTAAACTTCAAATTTGAAAATCATTCTAAAAAATACATATTAAGGGTGGTAATTATAAAACTCCCTGAATAAAAAATAAAGTGTAAATAACATTAGGGAATAAATTTGCTTTTGGATTTATATAAATGCATGATCTTGCTTTATTCTTATGTGAGGATTTTAAATCTGAAATCAATTTTGCTCCTATGGCTAAAAAATTTTTAATAGCATTTTTAGTCTATTTTTTGTCGAAATATCCAAGTTTTCAAGAAACAGGCAGGGGCATAAATTTTGCGACAAACTTCTATTTGGATTAGGGTATATTAGGATTAAAATTGCATAGGAACCCATGGTCCGAAATAACGTCATATACCGGTATGAGAGCTTGCCTATTATGAACTGTTTCTTTTTATGTTTCTGAACTATTATGTGGCTTGCACTGTTTCTTTTCGTGCTTCTGAACTGTTATGTGCTTTGCACTGTTTCTTTGTGTACATTTCCGGACATGGGTTCCTATGAAATTTTAACCCTGATGATGTGTCCTAACTCCCGTAGAAGTTTATCGCAGTTGTTTATGCAACCTCCTGTTATATATGATGTTTTTAAACTTGTGCATTTCAAACCGATTCCAGATTTGAAATCAGCAATACGAAACTATCTAAAATCTGTTAAAAAATCTCATGAAAAAATTATTTTCCCCTGCGTAATATTACCAATAAGTAAACAAAAAAAAATATTTTTAGTGAAATATTAGCAATAAGTAAACAAAAAAATTTATTTTTAGTGAAATATAACGACAAAAATTGTTTTACACTAAGGAACTATTTAGAACCATAGTTCCATGCGAATTTGCTGCAATCATTCGATAATTATTCTTGGATAGTTATACTCGTATACGATAGTTATTAGGTTATGTGCAATTTTCTCCTTGTACTATACTCTTTCCCGTCTTTGCTGCTTTTCCATGAGAAAGCGGTTTGATACCTATGAACTTAAAGGCCTGATCCAAGTTCTTGGACAAAAATTGATTGATATTGATGGAAACTTGTTTTGCTTTGAGCTTGGATCGTGTAAACGATCATCCAAGTACTTGGTCCAAGTCCTAGGACGGACGATAGTAGAGCATGTTCTACTTAGCATCCAAATTTTTTCTCCCTTAACCAATCAGCGTCTTAGGTTTTGTGACGTCAACAAGCAGGCATCACATTATGTCACTTTTTTTGCCTGTTTTCCTGTATTTTAGTCCAAATAAATTGATCTGTTACGTTTTATTTGTGTTATGATTTTATTTGAATATATCTAGTGATTTTAAACTTATGTAAGTATTATTTTATTATGTTCAATATGAACATTGCTCATGCGCAAGTTTTTCTTCCAATCAATCAGTGACATTCAAGAACTTGGATGGTGTCCACGAATCATCCAATTTCTTGGACAGAGAAATTCCTCCAATTTCTCTGATTCAAGAACGTGGACCGTATAAACAGGCCTTAAGAGGCTTCTACCCTCACCGTCTTTGATTCTAGTTCAAATTTTTAATTTGTGTTTTCCCGATATTTTTTGTACTTAAATTTTTGATGATATAATAATATTAGCAGCACAATACTTCTTAAAATAGGTAAAAAGTAAAGGGATCATCATCAGATTAAAAGAAACAGCATTTGATAATTTTTGAAATTTCTATGAATTTTTTCCCCTCAAAATTTTAAAGCAATAAAATGATTATTTTCAGTAAATAATTTAAAAGTACACATTTCACAGTCTTTAAATTTTTTAAAAATCTGATCTTATTGCAGTTTAAACTGATGAAAAGCGATTCGGATGACACTGAAAATTTCCCTTTGTGTTAATTGTATAAAAACAAAGACAGTTTACAAAAAATCTAAAAACTAACAACTGCTTACTATTTAAATATCTTTCAAAAACTGTTGATTGCAGAATTGTATTGGCATAATTTTGTGAGAAAATGTGAGAATGACGAATCTAATATGCAAACGAATACGAAACTGTAACGAATCTAATCTAACAATTCTGTCTCAAATTCTGATTGGGTGATGGACTTATATTTTCATGCATCGAAAAATAGTTCTAAATGGAGTAAACATCCATTATCAGCTTATTTGTTACAGTTAAATTAAAAGAATTAAAAACATATTTAGAATTTTCCCTCCCCGTCTCCACCCTTTTGACAGTTGAATTCGGCCATAAGAGAAAGGGTCTTTTAAGGATCAAAAGGGTTAATCACTTGTAAGAAACTTCGAGACCAACTTAAAGAGAATTGCAACTAAGAGTAGGATTCAATTGAGTCAAGAGAATGATATTAATTGAGATGCGATGGGTTACCGTGGGAGGTTTTCGTGGTTCTCCTCTCCATGTAACGCAAATGCGGGTTAGTCTTAGCAAAAAGTCCTCCACGAAGGCAAATTTCTCCCAATACTTGATCCAGGAGTTCCCCTGTCTTCTGGATGGGTTCAAAATTACAAGGCTACGGAGATGAACATTAGTAGTCGTAAATCCAAAAATTAGGTCGACTGTTTCAACAATGCTAATAAAATAAAATAAAATATTATTAGTTTAAATAACAAAACAATCAAAGAAAATAAATTTAAAACTGTGCTCAGGAGAAGGATCTAACCAACATGAAGCAAGAAAAGGATACAACGATTTATTTAGGCGAAGTCAAGCGAAAGTTGAGAAGACAATTAAAGGACATAAACATGTAAATATATTAATTGAACACATAAAAATTCAATTGATTGAAATCAGGAGATAAATGTAAGTGCAAAACGAGAAGTGAGCTATCAAGAGAATAGTGCAACAGAGAAAGAAGAGGTTTATTTTTAACTCTTGCTTTATATTATTTTTTCAGAAAAAAAACCATCCCGAACTAGTTACTTTAAAATAACTTATGACTCAAAATAATCTATTAGAGATCTATGACTCAAAATGATGTTATTATAGTTATGACTCAAATTATATTAATGCAAAAGCTTTAGAGAAAAATCAAGAAGAAGATGTAAAGACAATCAAGATAAAGGTACACTTGCTAGCAAAAGAGTTCAAAAGAAAGACAGCAAAGAAAGGCGTGAATGCAATCAAGGGAATTCAAGAGTAAGGTGCTAATGCAATCACGAAAAATAAGAAAAAGGGTAAATGCTGGAGAAAAAAAATAAGAGAAAAATATGAATACTTTCTAGAGAAAGTTGGGAATGTAATTAAAAGAAAAGCTAGAGCAAAAGGAGAAATATAATCAAGGGAGAAGTGTAAATGCAAACAGGAGAATTCAATATAGTGTGATAGTAATCAAGAAAAATTAAGAGTAAGCTGTGAATTCACTTAAGAGAAATCAAACGAAAAGTATGAATGCATTCAAGAAAAATGAAGACAAAGATATAATGCTTTGAGAAAAGAAAATAAAGAGAAATATGTGAACGCTATCAAGAGAAAAATGAGAATGCAATAAAGAAAAATCAAGAGTGAGGTGAGAGCGTAATCAAGAGAAAAATGCGAATGGTACAGAGAGAATTCAACTAAATGCGGTATCAGCAAGGAAAATTAAGAGAAAAACGAGAATGCAATCAAGAAAAGTAAGAGAAAAATAAGAATGCAGTCAAGAAAAATTAAGAGTGAGGTGAGAGCGTAATCAAGAGAAAAGTGGGAATGCTACAGAGAGAATTCAACTGAATAACTAAGAGAAAAATGAGAACGCAATCAAGAGAAATTAAGAGAAAAATGAGAATACTATCCAGAAAAATTAAGAGAAAAATGAGAAAACAGTCAAGAAAATTAGGAGAATAAGGAGAATACGATCAAGAAAAATTACGAAAAAAATGTGACTGCAATCAAGAAAAAAAAATGAGTGAGTGCTATCCGGAGAAATTAAAAAAAAAAGGCGTGAATGCAATAAAAAAAGGTGAGACTCAAAAAAGTACTTTTGTGACCAAACATGGTTCCTTTGATAGAATAGTGTTAGAACTGACACCAAATATCAGAAAGTGTCGCGACCATGACGTGTCACGTTTAAGGTTTTGTTATTCTCGGAATCCTCATTTTTCAAATTGTCCTCTTTTCTTCACTGCCAGAAGGACATAGCCGGAAATGCGTACACTTCAAAATCCAGAGCGAAAGACATCACTTGAATTTTTATGTATACACACTGCCTCTGTCATCTTTATACTAGAGGCTCAACGCCACGTCTCAAACATTTTAATATACGCTCGCCGTGATTTATAAGTCCCTGTCTTTATGTACAGTTTCTATCCCCCCCCCCTTCTTTTTTTTCTTCCTTCAAAGAAAACTGTATTGATGTCTTGATGGCGACGTGCTTTTGGCGAGCAAAGTTATCAAACATCTACCATTTTCTTTTGAAGTTGTCAAAGAAAATGTCAAAATGATATTAATATGAAAACTACAACTCAGATAAATGGTTATTCGTTTGTTGTAGGTCAATGCGGATGTGGATATTAATTAATAAACCTTTATTTGATATCCATTCAATTTTGAGATTATCATTCAATGATTAGTTTTTAATCAATGTTCGAGAAGTCATTTTTTACGAGATATAAAGGGATGACAAACGAAGGAAGAATTTTAATATAATCAGAGATAAATGAGCCAATTCATTTATTTTTCATTAATAAATCATTTACGTGTTTGAAAACAAATCAAGTAACTGCACGATAGGATTTCCTTATACCGATTAGTAGGGAAATGCATTTTTTTTTGATAAATGATTCAAGTTAATTTAGAATAAAATATTTAAATAACAACATTCAACTTTGCTACAAACTGTTTTAATATTCTACAACATTAAGTTAAATGATATGAAATCTTTATCTATATCTATATCTTTATGGATTCAAAAAAATAATAATAATAAAATTAAAATGGTACTTAAAGCATAAAAAAAAATCGCTAGAGGATAAAAATACGAAGAGGATGAAGACTCATTTTAAAAATATGTTTAGTGATAGTTTAATAAATTTAAGAAAATATAATTTAAAATCTATATTACATTATATAAAACCCTAATGCGCATATATCTAAATAGGTGGATTGTTAAAAAGCAGATAAATTTTCTTCTTCATGTTGGCAACAAAAAACTGAAATATCAAGCGAGTGAGCAGTCATAAGCATGAGAAACAAGACAGCATCTAAATAACTACATCTACTTAAAAACAGCATCATTGAATTCAGGCGTAAACTATTTCCATTTAGTCATGACTTTTTAATTACCATAGCTTTAAATCATGTCTTTCTAAGGTGATACATTTCATTCATTATTTAATAACGGACTAAAAATTTACAATTGTGTTCGTATATTATGCGAGAAAAATGTAAGTACTATTCCAATTCGGGAGACCGTTAAAAAAATCGCCTAACTATTATTGACGCCAATGAAGACTAATTGATTATGGTAACAGGAGAACTTGAGGCTTTAGGCCTGAATCTGAGACATTTTGTGTTCTATTTTAGGACCTCAGGGCAAAGTGATATCTTAATTTCTGCTAAATTGAAAATATATTTAAAGATATCTTAAACGTGACGTGATATCTTAATTCATGCTAAAATAATTTATTCTAAAAATTGAGAAATATTTCCATACTACTGTGGTACTGTGGTTCTAGATTTTTACAGCCCGCAGAAATGTTATATTACTGAAACGTATATAAATCAAAGGTTTCACAGAATGCGCATATTGCATGCTTTTAAAACTTCAGTCCAAAACAGTATCAGCATACATACCAAGCAAGACTGAAATACAAAAGTACCCAAGGAGTGTATGAGGCGAGAGCGAATTAATTCGCAAACTTGTGCAAGAAAGTTCGATTCAATTTAATAAATACTGTAGTACAGTAAGTGTATTTAAAAAGAGAGTTTCAATTACTCTCACTACAACAGTCTTTACTTTCTGAGTCTTGAGCTCTCCTGAATTTAATTTGACAGAATTAAGCAGTAGACAACGCATGATTTTTTTCTTTTCATTCTGAGACGTAGAAAAGTTAACTGTTAACCGGTCTTATAACTGAAACGTAAATACTTACCATGCTTTCGTTCAATGCCAAGAGAAACCAATTTTCATGCCTGGATAGAAACTGGGGTTTCCTTTTCTTCTTTGAACTAGTAGGACTCATTGCGAAATATAACAGGCTGAGCTTTCTTTTCTGCCTGCAAAGATAGAGCAAATGTTTACATTGGAAACGAAACAGTTATAAGACTCCTCCCATCAAGCGTTGTCTATCACTTGCGTACCAAATGTCAATTTTACAAAATTAATTAAGAAAATTTGAAGTGAGGCTTCTATAAAGTTTCTTCCCAGAGTATCGAAACTAATAAGGACAATTTTTTGCTACAATTTGTCACCAATAAGAATAAGGAATGCGTTTTTTTTTTAAATTCATATAATTTTTTTGTATGATTTCATATTTCCAATCTATTTTCTTTATTTGATTATCAAGATCATGAACTATTTATTTATTAACTGAAAACTTTATCCTGAAAATATCCACGGTCAACTATACTTGCCGCTTCCAGGATTAGAACTTCTAAACATAATTAAATATATTTAAAATTGTTTTTCTTAATCATTATTGATGTTCTTAAATAAGTTACTTAATAATTAAAAACTTAATCTTTGGAGCGTTCATTGTTGTGATGCCAATTGCAGGTCATAAATTCTGAACTTGATTAAATATGTTCAAAATTGATGCTGTAATTTATTACTTTAATTTTTACTGTCTTTGTCTTCCGACTAATTTTCCACCTTATTAAATAAAGCAGTTTATTTTATTTCATTTAGGCCTTATAATGGAGTGCTTAGAGTGGGTGTAAAATTCTTATTAGTCCTTAATAATCGTTGGGCTTAGCTTGCAATCGGGACTCATACTTTAATTTAAAACCAGGAGGCAGTTTTAGCGTTTTTGAATTTTGCTTACGGTTGATGTTTGTTGAATTTGCATAATGTAAGCATTTAACATAGAAGACTGGGTTAGCGGCTTAAACATGGAATCGCCGCCAAATTTAAAAATTTTGATGTAAACATCAAAATTGAATAATTTGTTGTTTAAGAATATGGAATTTCGATTTACTTTTAAAATATCATGTTTGGAGAATATGTCGCAAGACTCACGAAATGTCAATTATGACTCTTAGAGAATCATGCTAGTGCTGAAGTTGAAGGAGAAATTACGTTGTGAATATCACATTCTCTAAATGGGAACTCTGATATTTGTCATAAGAGCATAAGACGTTGTTGACGTTGACCTTCAGGAAGTTATTGCATTTAGAATATCACATTTGGAGAAAATTACGAAGGAGTCTCTAAATTATAAATATGGAGTTAAAAGATGTTGGACATTTAGAGAGAAATCACGTTTACAGAATGTCACACAAGACTCTCTAAATGGGAAATAGGACATATTTGTCATATAGCGTTGACCTTTAGAAAGCCATCGCGTTTAGACTCAATCGAGTTTCGTAAGACTCAATAAAGTTATTATGAGCAATCACATTAGACGTTATGCTAAAGTTTCTAAATGGTAAATTTGACGTTTATAGATATTTTGACATTTAAAGAAAAATCACATTTGGAATAGCAAGTTTAGAGAATGTTTTCAAGACCCTTGTAAAGCTAAAAAAGATGTGTAGACAGTCTTGCTAATGTTAACGCTTAAAAACTTATTGAATACCAGCAAGCAAAGTTCATTTTGTAATACTTTATATTTTTCACAACCGTCGTTGAACAGCAGACTCAATTCTGAGTTTACGACTAATAGTTTTCAACTCCGTAACCTTATAACTTTGAACTCTATCTAGAAGAAAAGGGAACTCCTGGATCAAGCAAGGGCAGAAATTTGCCTCCGTGGAGGACTTTTTGTTTGAACTTACACGCAAGTATGGTACATGGAGAGGAAAACCACGAAAATCTCCCATGGTTAACCCGACGGCAAGGGGACTCTAACTCATGATCCGTCTGCCACTGAGGATATTTTACGTCAGTGATGTAGTAAGTGGGGGGCGGTTGCTGAGTTCGTATAGAGCATCCATTACTGGAATTTGATCCTGGTCACATCATTGAGAAGCGAGTGCTCAACTCACTGAGCCACCACGACCCAAGCAACGTCATTATTATAACCGTCGTTGAACAGCCGACCCAATTTTGGGTTTACGACTACTAATGTTCAACTCCGTAGCCTTGTAATTTTGAACCAATCCAGACGACAAGGAAACTCCTGGATCGGTACCCCCAGAGGTATGATTTGTTATGGAAACATGGAGGACTTTGAGACTCGACAGATTTAACGTGCATCAGTCCTCATTTACTACACGGGGAATCTTCGGCCGGCGGGGATCGAACCCAAGACCACTTGGACATGGTCCCAGTGTCCTACTAACCAGGCTATCCCGGCCCAATCAAAGTCATTGTAGGTATGAATCTTGGTTAGCTGTTGTACGCGGCATTTGCTTATGTTAGCAACTGTTCTTTCCATTCTATTTCGACAAAGACTAGCTCATCAATTCAATATGCGATCTGAAATCGATTATCGTATCTTGCGATAATCTCGTAAATAAGGAATTCTTGTAAATTAAGGAAATATCTAACTAATACTTAGCAAAACCAAAAGAGGTTAAATTTTTTTTCTATTGAAGAAAAGGAGCTGATAGTAAAACAAGCCTATCAGCTGTAACATTAACCGGCCATCTTGTTTCTAAACAACCAGCTGTCGCGATTTCTAAGGTCAGGTGGTTGTATATCAGCGATCTTCTTCTCAAGGTGAGAGTATCCCATTACGTTTAAAATATTATGTGTAAGAAATGTCACGCAAGACTTTCCAGGTGAGAAATATAACGCTCAGTGAGCTATGTTGACGTTGACATTTAATAAGTGTAGTATGTAGTGTTTAAAATATCACACTTAGAGAATGTTGAGCAAGGACCTCTACATAGTAAATATGGCGTTTAGAGAGTTATGTTGACGTTGATATTCAGAAAGTTATCCCATATGGAATGCTAAGAGAATGTCTCGCAAGATTCACTAACTTGTAGTGTAATATTTAGAGAATCATGCTGACATCGAACTGTTAGCTAAGAGCTTAAAGCAATATGCTGACTTTGATATTCAGAAAGTTATCCCGTATGGAATGTTAAGAGAATGTCCCGCAAGATTCACTGTAACTTGTAGTGTAATATTTAGAGAACCATGCTGACATCGAACTGTTAGCTAAGAGCTTAAAGCAATATGCTGACTTTGATATTCAGAAAGTTATCCCGTAGGGAATGTTAAGAGAATGTCCCGCAAGATTCACTATAACTTGTAGTATGAAATTTAGAGAACCGTGCTGACATCGAACTGTTAGCTAAGAGCTTAAAGCAATATGCTGACTTTGATATTCAGAAAGTTATCCCGTATGGAATGTTAAGAGAATGTCCCGCAAGATTCACTAACTTGTAGTGTAATATTTAGAGAACCATGCTGACATCGAACTGTCAGCTAAGAGCTTAAAGCAATAAACTAAAGTTAGAAAATTTTGATTAAAAAAAGTTTAATATAGTAAAAATAAAAGGAATTCAAATCTTTCCAATATTATTTATTCTAGCTAATCCTAACAACAACAAAAATTAAATAAATTATGTTTTTTTTCCATTCAAACTAAAATGATTATCGTGACTGGTAGAAGAAAAAAAACATGCAACCAATATTTAATATTACTTACAACAAACATTTACTGGAAAGAATTTCGACAGTAAAGCATAATTTAATGGAAAAAATATATTTTAACACATATGAACGGTAGGGTAATTAAAATGAGCCAAGGGAAAAAAAATTATCCTCACGCATATATCACCATTTCGAATAGGCATTCTTACGAGTTTCAAATTCCCTTTCAACAAACAAAAGACAAAGATTTTCGAAGAAATTACTTGTGAGTAAAAGAGAAACAAAATAAAATAAACTTAAAATATGAATAAACACCTTCGCCACTGCTAGAAAATCCACTCGCCCTAATTCGCTCTAAATTCTCGCCGTTTCTAAACAACCTTGCATTCTCTGACAATTTAACCCACTGAAAAAAAGAGACTAGTCAGTAATTCAGTATTAGCAATATGCCAAGCCGCCAAGACTTATAAATCAATGTCTTAACTCCCTACACCACCCAACTCCTAACTTTGAAACCTTCCTCAAAAAGCACACAGAAGCGCGGATTTTTGTGCAAAGCAGTATTAAAGAGGGCCAACTGTATTATAGCGAGCGTAACATAAAGCGCTCACTAAATCAATTTTATGTTCAGATGCTGCCTCGTCTCTTATTTCTGGAGGGGGACTTAAAAGTTCGAAAAGACGAGAAAACAAAAAGGAAAAAAAAATTAAGTTTTTCAAAGATCATAATAATTGTTACGGTTTCGGGTAATTTATGGAAATATGTTGTGTCCTTAAAAGTCCTGGAGTTATTTTTTTTATTTGTTATTTTTACACTCGCTTATTTATTTTTAAGCTTGTGTTTTGTTTCGGGTTTATACCCCGTTTGGAAGGTGTTATATTTTAAAACAATCGTTCAGTGTTGCAGTGATGGCAATAAATAGCGAAGGCAATAATTTTTTATTACGTGGCGCTTGGCTCTTTTTTTTTTCCCTTCTTCGCCAAGGGTTGCCCTGTCAGAAAATAAGCGAACGGAGTCTGTTTTATTCGCGTATTTAAATGAGAGAGCAGCGTATAGGTAAATTTAGCACTTCAATAAATAGTTCATCACGTAATAATCATTATTTATATTCCAGTGTAACGGGAACCAGTTGACAAATCAAAGAATTATGATAGAGCCTTTTCAAGGAGACCACGCCGGTTCAAATTTATGCGCCAAGGCATTAAAATTTTAGTTTCTGAAAAGCTAGTCAAGCTTTTCGACGATTTATACCTCTATATAATTCTTTTCTTTTGGTATAACTCGCTTCTTTATTAAGCAGTAATTTTCTTAACTGTCTGGGGGTTATTTTCATTTAAAAATATGATTCTCATCACAGCTAAGTCGTGCGCCTAGTGTTATTCTATGCGTTGTCTAAATCTTCGAGTGATATATTATAATGCATAATTTGAAAATATTTTAAAACAAATTATGGTTTTTAAATATTTTTCAGCAAACAGCATTATTTCATTGTGTACATTTTAATACAAATTAGAATTTATAACCTAGCAAACGTTATATGTATAATAATTTCTTTTAACTAAGTGATATTTCAGGAAAATTTTTGTGCTAAAGAAACAAACTTAAAAAAATGTTTTAGCTAAAAAGAAATAACTATATAAAAAACATATTTGCTTTATCAAAATGTTCTTTGATTTTTATTAAAATAAATTTTTTTAAAGCAATTTTTGTAATAATTTTTTAAATAAAGAAAATAAATAAATATTAGCTTGTTATTTTGTAAAAATATGTATCATTTAACTTTGTTCAGAAATTCAGAGGAAGACTTAAGGTACTTATCAGTAATGGGGAGGGGTCTAAAATTTTTTATTCCTTACCATAGTATTAGTATGTTAAATGCCTATTACCACCGCAACTATTATACCTACTACATCTACTACCACAAAGCTAGTAGCTTATTACCTATTACTGCAATTAATTAAGCATCACTGACGTCATTAAGAGTTGACGTTATTAATTTCTGGATCTTCGAGATAGATACGTTCCAAATTTCAATATAAATTTCTTATTTTCTAAGTGTCTAAACAATCCGCGGACGAGTGTCTTATTACTGAATAAAATAATTAATTTTTAAGCAAAATCTTTAAATAAATTGGTTTATTATGCAGAAAAAAAAGTTTTACCAAATTCCATCAAGAAGGTATCCCAACTGATCAAAACTGAACAACGGTTTAAAAAAAATTGAGTGAAGAAAAACGGACGTAGATAAAAATGTTCTGTTTGCTCTCAAATTTAAAAAATTTGTTATAAATTTCACCAACAGATGGCGTTTCTAACTGAGAAAAACTATTAAAAAATGCTTAAAAGGTCACTATTTGAAAAACAACGTCATTCTCTCTGCGAAGAAAACTCATAACGGTTTGTATAAATGTTTCAGTTGAATTCGGCAGAGCAGAATACATTGTCTTCGAGTTTTGCAGTCATAACAGCGTCATCTGTTGAGAAACGTTTTAACTATTTTCAAAATTCGATAGGAATAACTCACTGGTTTCCAAATAGAACGAACAAATCATACATTTTTAACCATATTCCATTTTTTTAAAATTTATTTTAAAACCATCTGCCAATTTTCGGACACCCGGAAACAAACTATAGTAAAATTATATGAAGATATTAAAATATTACATAATATGTCTTTTCACTTATTCCTCAATTTCCGTTGTTGATTAAATAGTTCTAGAGGGTATTTCAAGTTTTAAATTCCAGTTTAATTACCCAAATTGCATTTTTTAAAAATTTTAAAACATTAGGGAGACCGGAAAGTAACGTCGTTTCGGCGCATTTGATATTCGTTATCAAGATTTTAGTTTTAATCAATTATATATTCACCCTCGTTAGCAACAACCTTTCAATACCGGATCGAAAAAAAGGAATTGGTTTTTAAGACTAACGAATATTTAATATTAGTTCGTATCAATATTGCTCATAGTTTTATTTAAAAAAGTACCAAACAAATAGATATAGATTCCATTGATAGGAATAGTCATAATTATGAAGAATTTATTCTAAAAGCGTCATGCAGTTTTCATAATTTAGAAGTTATTCTAAAATTCATAATTTAGAAGTTATTCTATCAATTTCACCCAAATTTTTTATTTGACATTTAAAATAGCTTAAAATGCCATAAAAATTTTAGTACCTTACAGTTTAAAAATTGTTCACCCTTCAATAAATATTTAAAAGTAATGAAAAAATATTAAAAATTATTTTTTACGTACTTTGGACAAACTAAATTTATAATTGTGTGTAAAAATGTTTTGTAGGTGGCATGTGAAATTAATTAAAAAGAGAGCTAAACTTTCAACCGCTCTCTTGACTAAACTATTAAGACCATATTTATTCCAAGTTAAGAGAAAGAACATTTTTGCATCTAATTTTGCAGTTTAATTAATAATTACCCTTATTTGGGAAGCACTTGATTCGTGAAAATCCGATCATCAGAGCAAAAGTGATTCAGTGTCTTTTTTATTTTGTGTACAGTCAAAAATTGTTTTAATTGTAGAAAATGAATTAAATTGAAGTCAAATATCATTGCACCAGTTCAAGTTTTACAGGATTATTCCGTCAATATGTACAGAATGTCATATTTATAACGTCCGTCAATAATTACAGAATGTCAATGTGTTAACCTAATACAAATTAATACTTCGTTTTAACAACTAACTATTATTTATTTTAACAATTTCTATGGTTTTCCTTCATCATCGAAAATATTCTGTATGATAATTAACTTCGTTACACGACTCTCTTCCGCTTCCCTGGCGAGATTTGAGGGGCTTGTCAAAAATTTGACAGCCAAGGGAAACAGCTGTTGTCACTGATGTTAAAAAATGTGATTAGATTGACAACATGCCAATAGATGGCAGCACTACGCTTCTCTTGGAGGAGTTTAGGAAGGAAGAGATGCACCGGTTTATTTGTTTTCTTGTCAATCATCAGCTCTTAAATGAAGAGAATTTTTGCATTCATTTTTACTTTTTTGAATAAAATGAACTGAAAATAAAAAAAGTTTAATTTAATTTGACATTCCGGAGACATGAGTTGGAAAAAATTTAATTTAGGATCGTGTAACTTGAAGAGCTTTATTTTATTTTTGTACGTCTTTTATAAATTTACTCATTTCATAATTCCAAAGACAGCAATTTTGGAAAATGAAACTAAAAGTGATCACAATAGAAAGTTTTTTTCAAACTTTCTGATTTGTAATTATACTTGAAGAAAATTTCACTCCTGATACTGTATACAATTTGTTACATTATGAATATGATAATGAATATTTATCATAATCATATTGTAACGATTATAAATATTTAACTAATAATATTTAGGTGATATGTAACAAAGATTTATTCTTAAAAAATATGACGGCTCTTTTTTTGTACAAAATTCAATGTAAATAATCTTTGTACATTGAAAATAAAGTATATTTACTAGTTTTAGGGAATCTAACTGAATTAGTGTTTAAATAAATATATAATCTGTAACTTAAAGCATACAAAATAACTCAACAATAAAAATAATCATGTGCAGCGCATTTTATAAATGTATTCAATTTTGGGTTTAAAAATTATGAGGAATGATTCTTCTATTGTAAGGACAAAATACGTAAAAAAAAAGCAAAGAGTATAATATATTATAACGAATATAAATTAACAATTTCCCTGTGATAAAGATGGATATGAGTTAAGATTTCGCTAAATTATTAGAAATGTTAAGTGAAAGGGATTAAAAGATTTAAAAATTAAAACAAAAATATTCAAATCTAGCTTGCCATCGCTGAACTTTTCTTTATTTTAAACTTGATGCAGCTAAGAATGAGTATTTAAGAAAACAAACACTACTTGAAATACGTATATGAAAAACGAGTATAGCTAAAAAGGTTAGTTGAAAAAAATAAACATAGCTTGAAAAATTGCATTTGAACAAAAAAGAAGTTTGAACTGCGCATTTAAGAAAATGAATATTTGCTGGAAAGGTTTATTTGAGGAAAAAATGACATAACTTAAAATGTATGTTTATGACAATTGACATAACTTGAAATGTATATTTAAGAAAACTGACTTTTGAAATGTATGTTTAAGAGAACTGACATAACTTGAAATGTATGTTTAAGAGAATTGACATAGCTTGAAATGTATGTTTAAAAGAATTGACTTTTGAAATGTATGTTTAAGAGAATTTACGTAGCTCGAAATGTATGTCAAAGAGAATTGACATAGCCTGAAATGTATGTTTAAGAGAACTGACATAACTTGAAATGTATGTTTAAGAGAACAGACATAGCTCGAAAAACGGTGAAGGTTAAGAGATGATATAGTTTCCAACGCAAGTTAAGGATGTTTGACTCAGTGTGATATGTATATTTTCAATATTACCCGCAGAAAAAGAATTCGAGAGAACTGCACACATTTAAAGTTTGTTAGATAAAAACTTATATTAAGAAAGACGTCATTACGAGTTTATTTCGATTCAATAATTAACTCTTGAAAAATGCAATTAAACAGAAATTTAAAAAACGGCTTAAGTCCTATGTCATTTTTCTATGCTACGTAATTTTTGCTTAATAATTTTTTTCGAAGTCAGAAAAAGTTTAAGCATGGCTAGGTAGTTGGAAGGCAAGGTGCGGAGAACGGATGAGTACTACCAGTATCTGCTCCCCAATCTGAACTGTGAGAGTGCAGCACATGCATGCATCAGTATTGTCTTCGGATCGGCATAAAAGCAGAATACCATACTTCGCTAATAGCCCATTAGTGTGACGATGTTATCAAGCAAATCAAACTAAAAACCATTTCCTTAAGAGTGTTTTTCAAAGGTCTTTTGAAAAGGAAAAGGAATTAAAAAAAAAAAAAAAAACGTAGTTTTAATGTTAAATGCCACGAACTTGAATCAAAACTATAATTTTAAACTACATATACAATTCTGCTTTATGAACAGACGCATGTCTTAAATTTTAAAAAAAAAAATGTAAAGTTTTTACCAATGCCCACTGTTATGAATTTTTTTTCTACCAAAATTTAAATTAGTAGAAAAAATGAGTAATTTTAAATTTTTGTTGATTTTTAAGAACTCAGATAATGCAGCTTCGAAAAACATGAGTTAAAAAAACGAATAACCTCTCATTTTTGTTAATTTTTATAAATCTAGATAAGTCAGCGTTGGGGTAACTTTTTTGCTGTAAAAAATTAAATCATAATAGCTTTTTTATTTTCGCAGAATTTCGACTTTTCTTAATATTGATAATTTGCACCACCTTTTATAATTAACATAGAAGTCAATGGCTAAACAGGATCAAAACCTTACCTAACAGTCAAGAATACCTCTAATAAACTTGTGTAAAAATNAGTAGCTTCAGGGAGTGAACAAACCCCCCAGTAATATGAAATTAATAAGAAAATTCCATTGAAATCTATGTTTACCGTCCACTGAATGCAGACCAATCCCCCAATCTTCCATGATCCAGATGGTGTGTCACAAAAGAAAGATTCAACCAAACAGATTCATCAGAATTAGCAGTATGACACCATAGAGTAGGGGATGAAATTTTCTATTTTTATATCATTGCTTCTCTCTCTCTCTATGATATTGCAGAGGGGGGGGGAGGAAGATTAAGCCCCACTTCAGAATCGAACCCCTTGTCAGCGATGATCAATGAGGAATTGGGGAGACGATGTGACAAGTTGTCCCCAAAGTTATTGCCACTTATTTCTACGTGGCATCACTTGCTTTTATGACTAGGTCATTTTTAGTTACCCTTCCTTACCCTCAAAAATATCCCCCTTCTGGCGTGCCTTTTTTTGAAAATTTTTTGACATAATTATTCAGTCAATGATTGGATAAAGCTAGGATTCATTTCAATGGATTTATTTTTACGTTAAGGCACACAACCAAACGTGTTCTTATAAGGGAGGCAAAACATTTGAACCTCTTCTGGCATGATTTGTTTTATTTAGTTATCATGTATAGTTAGTCTTATAGTTAGATAAAGCTAACAATTTTTTCAATGGATTTATTTTTACTAGAAGTTTCACATCCAAATGTGTCTTAATGTAAAAAACTCAAAAGATTCTAACAATCTTCTTCATGCATGAATTATATACATATAACATATATACACACACATAAATTGTTCAGCTTATGGTAAGATAAAGCTAAGATTTATTTCGATAGACTTAGTTCTAACAGATGTTATACAACCGAATATGTGTCAATGGAAAAAAAAAGCAAAACATTCCATTCAGGCATGACTTCTTTTAAATATAATTATTCAGTCTATGGTTAGGTAAAGCTAAGATTTATTTTAATGGATTTATTTTAACCCGAAGTTACACAACCAAAAATGTGTCAATGCAAAAAACGCAAAAATTTCTTATATCTACATTTAGACACGACTTTTTTATATCAGTTTATGGTTAGGTAAAGCTAAGATTTATTTCGTGAGATTTATTTTTAAAAGAAAATACGCAATTGAATGTGCGTCAATTCAAAAAACGCAAAAGAATCTTATATTCCAGGTTCTTCAGGCATGATTTTTTTACATAATTAATCAGTCTAAGGTTAGGTAAATCTAAAATTTGTTTCGATGGATTTAATTTTACCGGAAGTCATCCAACTGAATGGGCCAATACAAGAAAAAGCAAAACACTCTATTATTGAAATTACCAATCTAAACCTAATAAAATTACAATCTTAAACAGGTGCGACTAATTTCCAAGTAACAGTTAAAATGCTAACATTAAACATACACAAAATTTTATGTTCATGAAGAATTGAAAATTACTAGCATTCCACAATTACGACAAATACTTTTTAATAAAATATTTTTTCTGCAATATTAAAAGCAAAAGGCTTAAACGGAAGAAATTTTATTTATTTCTCTTATCAATACGGAAAAGCAAAAAACGATCATCGTTTCTTTCTTATACTTTTCAATCTTTATTTCACGAAGCAATGTGTGGGTGACCACCAGCAAAGTTATATTTTAATTAACAAAAGAAGGTTTTTTTCAGTTATTTAAAAAATTTCTTACCATGCATTTCAAAATAAAATGCTGTTTGTTAACCACATATCTTCCATGCCCACTTATTTCCAGTCTATCCAACTTGCAATTAAAAGCAACACTCGCTGTTATCAATGCTGATTTAAAAGTATTGCACTTTTTTTTCATACAAAAACTTGTTACCATTTGGAAACATGTTGTTCAAACATTCATGTCACAGACATTTCTGCTTTAGATGAGGTACAGAACTATATAATTCAATCCACATTCTATAGGCAAAAGATGTTTACTCTAGATTTGTATTTTAAATCAAAATATTTACTCAAAATAAAGCAAACATTGGTAAATATGTCTATTTAAATTTTTAATTTTTTTACGTCTATTTTAACTTTTAATATGGATATTTAGTAATAACAGCAATCTCGCTAAAAAGGCAATTCCATCCATTATTATGAACTGTAGTTATAATGGACTTTTACTGTATATAAATAAACTTTCCGCTTATTAAATTGATGCTTTCATACAGAGTGAAGTTCCTTTAAAATATGACAAAACGCTTAAGTAAAAAATTTGATTTAGAAAAAAAAGTGCAAACGAAAATCGCTAAAAAACGTTCTATACCTCAAAAATGACGAAATGAACATTTGAGGAGGGGGTTGAGCGAGCGGATTTCGATAGGATACATTCGAAATCTCTTTCACTCTAGAACATCTCATCTTATTTTCTCCCACATTTACTTCGGAGGGGAAAAAAAGGCGAATTTCTCCTCTTTTCTTAAGACTCCAGACTTAAAAATTTTTTGATATCTCCAGGATCTCCCACCCTGTCTGTTTAATACCCAGTCTAGAGTATCTCAGATGTCAAATGTCCGTTACCCTTTCGCCCGGGCAAAAAGGGCGGACGGATCAGGAGCACCTGTTTCTTGTCCGCAACCCAAAGAGGGAACTGTCAGAAGAGACCAACCTTTCATTTTATTCAAACCTTCCACAATAAAGATACAAACATATCCAGAGGAATTCGAGTGATTTCTTCTTCTTGCTCTCTGGTCCACCCCTCCAGCAGACATGTGTCGGGGGTGGAGCAGAAGAGTTTTTAAGCAATCTGCAAATGTCATGTCGATTCCAGGCATGTCTTTGTCTTTTGCTTGTCTCAAATATCCAAGATAGAAGATACTTATTCAAGTTCTTGATGCTGTCCGGCTTCTATCGAATTCCTTAAAGCCACTTTAGATGATTGGGTTTGAGGAACGCTAGGTTTCGGATTGTGGTTTGGAAGGGCGATTGGTTTCGATCTAGAATCAGTTGGCTTTCTTTCTTTCTTTCTTTTTTTCAGGTGTCATGCACACCAGTTTCGGATTTGATTTGCTGTGGCATTTGATATGCACAGGTTAGAAGCAGAAAGAAAAAAAATGAAATAAATATAACCCCGAATATTTTGTGGTATTGCACTGGAAATGTAAGAATACATCTGCAAATAAATCCACTCCATTTGCAAGCAAGAAGTAAAAATTATGTGAGTAAGATATCTTATTTTCGGAATTGATCATAAATATTTTGAATGTGTGTAAAAAAACTTTTTATTACAAATTCCACTTTTTATTTTAAAATTTAAGTTTTAGAGAAAAGTAAATTCAAGTTAACCTAGTGCAAACCATGAAGTTTCAAATGCTGAAATTTAAAATCTAAGTTTTAGAGAAAAGTAAATTCAAGTTAACCTAGTGCAAACCATGACGTTTCAAATGCTGAAATAAGATTTTCAAAATGTCAAAATGTAAACAAATTATTGCAGGATTTACCATGTATGGCAACGTTACTTTTAAAAAGTAACGAGTAAAAGTACAAGTATTTTTAAAAAAAATTTGATTTTAAATC
>NC_092207.1:28700372-28781011 GCF_043381705.1 Parasteatoda tepidariorum | reverse complement strand
ATTAAATAAATGCATAAAACTCGAAAATGAATGAAAATAACTTGCTAATTAATATTTTTATTCATTTTGCAAAATAATTGCATTTCGAAAGTGGTGTCACTGAGTCTGCTGCGAGAATTTCTCAGAACGTGCTTATCCACGCTGAATAAGCGCTCCACGGGAGGTCAAGGTATTTAAACACGAAGTTAGCTGTGAATGCATATATATTGCACATTAATTTTATAAATCAAAGAAACATAAGTATTTTTTTAAATTTAATTTTTTTCTTCCTTTTTTTCTTTTTAGAAAGCTTACCGAGCTTCAGAAAAAAGTAACGATTTCATTCGACATTTCCGTTACAAATACTTGTACTTTTTCCCTAAAAAAGTAACGAAAGTACAAGTAAAAGTACTAAATTTAAAGAGTAACGAAGTATAAGTAAAAGTACGTACTTTTTACTTGTTCCGGCGGCACAAGTAACGAAAGTAAAAGTACTGACATATATGGGATTTACATATCTCTGCGTTATCCTGAATAATGCTGCCTTAACTTTATTTATTTATTTACTTATTTATTTATTGAAATTTTGAAAACATTATTTCAGCGTTTGCACCAGGTATTTGCACCTTCATGGTTTTCAGTGAAATAAATTATATCATAGTAATATTTCTTAATTATTTAAAGTTAGCCTACTCTAAGTTAAAAGCTACCCTAATATAACGTTTTCTGTAAGGTTTCGGAGCCATGCAGTAAAGAAGTTTTACAGACAAATCATTATTAATGTATAAATTATTATTAAAGTATATAAATGTTAATATATACTTATTTTCAATAAAAAATAAGCATAATACAGCCTTAAAAATATATAAGCCTGTATACTTTCTTGTAAAAATTTACAAATCTGAAATTTCCTGCTTCTAATTATGAAGTTACCCTAATATAGCCTTTACTGTACGGTTTCAGTGCCATGCAGTAAAAAAATTTTACAAGTAAATCATGAATGCAAATATAAATATTGACAAAATTTATAAACTTATTTTGAAATGGGATTTTCTGTATCTGGAAAACTGTAGCTCAAAAGAAAGAAAGTATTGAAAATTTTGGAATGATAGAATTAGCTATATAGATCATTTATAAAAATGGAAAGTTTATAAAAATTGAATGATTTTTTTCAGAGTTAGTATCATTTTTTTCTTCTTTCAAAAAAATGGGTTATTTTCTGTTTATCTGATGTTTGACGAATATATCTGGAAAATTGTCATTCAAGGGCAAGTTAGGCTCCTCAGTAAGTAAGATGACCTCATCTTTTTTTTTTTTTGCTTTGCGTCTTTTTTTTCCTTGTGTCTTTGATTTTATTTTTAATTTGTGACTTCGATATTTAGTTGAATTTATTTATAAATTAAAATGGGATTATTGGGCAAATCAAGAATGGAAATGACTTAAGATTGGCAATATCGAATTATAATTTTTGGAAAAACATTTTATTTCGGGATTTTTCTTATCCAAATGAAAAAGAAACAGTAAATAAAAAAGTAAACTAAGAACACAGTTTTCCATAACTAAACCTTTCATTTTCAATAGAGAAATAATAATGAAGTAATAAAATTTGTTTTAAATCTAATGCTCACAGTTATTAATTTTTTATTTTAATTTAATTTATTTACTTAGCTATGTGGAATTATCATAAAATTGCGTTAATCGAAAGCGAGTCTAAAATTAAGCGATCTGCTTTATCTTTTTGATTAATTTTTTTGAATTTAAAAATTTTGATTAAAAACAGCTGGATTAAGAGAGGTAAACTACAACAATTGCAGTGGTTTGGATTATTGTCAAAAATAAGTGGAACAGTTTTTTATCCACCCCGGAATGAGTAAATACGCAATGTATTTATTAACAGTTGCGTAGATATTTTTGATATTTAAGTATGTACCAATATGCTTAAAAATAAATATACACGAGAAACAATACCTTTCGCTTCGATAATTTTAATGCACATTCAGGTAGCTCTTTTTTTGGTTTTATGAACTTAATTTTGAATATTAATTTTAAACATTTATTTAAAAACATTCTATCCGCACACCCCGCAATATAATAAATGTTTAAACATCAAAAAATTTCCAACAACAATATAAGCTCGTTTAATTAACTTTATTAACTTAAGTATTGATTTTAATATCAAAAGATCTATTACTTAAAGCAATATTTTCCTTTTTCTTCTGACTATATAATACGAAAGATAAACACCAAATGGGGCAACAGAAAAAAAAACTTAAAAAAAGCACTTTCGAAGCCCGTATAGAATTCCCTAAAATCTGTCATTCATTCAAACAATGTCCTACATACAAAACGAGAAGGACTCAACCGCAAGCCTCTCAAGCAGGTTGTCAAACGTCAGGACAGCCAGGAGCTGGCAGAATTCGTCAAGCGGACGAATTCGAAATGACAGTGTCACACAGCTTGTAGAACGTTCCCTGTTCGACGTCATGCCAAACAAAAGCTGGAATGCTTCAATTCTCTCTAACTGTCACCAGGTGGCGCGTCAAGTCGAGAACACATTACTGTAAAAAAAAATTGTTCCAAAGACAGTCACTTCAGTAACAATGCAGATGGAAGGGTCTTGTAACAACGGAAGCGGTTTAGAATTTCAAGAACTTTCTTTTCTGATGTTAATACATCTGAAGAGGTACCTCGTCTATAGAAATGATGCCAGATTTTTAACCTTTCATTCAAATGAAGCTAGTCGGAATCCAACTTAAATAGATGACATGATTACCTCTGTTGAATTTGGAGGGTTAAAAAAAAAGCCATATAGAGCTCACGCATTGAAAATGTCTTCCTTTTTTTTCATTTATTTATTTCTGTGATTAAATCTATTTAAAGCAGAGCTATTTTTCTCACGCTGCGTTTCTTGGCTAATGCAAACCATGCAAAATTTCTATGAAGTGGTCGTTACAAACTGTGATCGAATAAAACGCAGGTGATTCCGATTTTTTTTATCGCTTTAATTTTGACAGCTGGAAATATTTGCTAGTAAAATCGTCCACTCTGCGAAAAAAATTTCCATTTCCTTGCAACTATAGAACAATTTCATTTTAAAAACTTACTAATCTTTAATACAAATGAATTTTAACCAATTGATTATCTTGAATTTAGAAGAGATAAAAAAGCAACATGATATGTATGCATTTAACATTAAAAACGTCTTTACATATTTATTTTATACTTTTAAGCTCATATCCAGATATTTTGCATAAATTTGATAAGTCCTGATCTCAAAATTGAAGGGCACCTTAACTTTTGAAATCAACGTTCTCATTTTAAAAGCTAGACAGCACAACTTTTGGATTAACAAAAATTCAAATAAACATAGATTTAAGTTCTATTAATATATCATGCTTACCTTTTGCTTAAATCATTTCAGAAACATTCTATTCATAAGCAAAATGTATTTTATTTCAATATGACGGATATAGTTCAGCCTCCAATAGCACAGTGTCTAAAGCCTCTAGATGTAACCATGTTTAAGCTAAACATTCTCAAGTTGTTCTTTCTTTATCTCGGTTTTTTATTTTAATCGTAAATCTTCTAAAAATTGTAGGTAATCGTTGCTACGAGACGTGGCAAAATGAAGTCTTCGTTGATTTTCTTTAAATGTGAACTTCAATAATTATTTTAAATTAGAACAGAAAATTGGCAAAATCGTTTGTTCATACATCCACATGTATTTCATATTCTTATTTATAACTATTATTTTTTCTAAAGAATTTAATAAAAAAATACTTATATTTTTTAGTATTTCCCCAGAGCTTTAAATTATCTTCAATTCGATGGAATAAGCAACATGAAATTTGAACTGTTTAAAAATTCATACTAAATTCATCCTAACTTAATTAATAATTAGTCATACATCATACTTTTTTTTAACTCTTTTCTTTTTCTTTTACCCTTTTTTAAATATTCTAAGAAACATGTATCATCATAGATTATAGATTTTTAATTTTTATTTTTAATAAAAATTACTATTAAAAGCAAAAGATATAAAAAGCTTTTAATAAATAATAAGCCATTAGTTAAAAGTAAAAATATTGTATACATTTATACCAAAAGAATAATGAGTGGTCAAATAACTTGGTCGTAAAATATTTTACTTTACTTGGAGTTGCTACTCTGAACCACAGGTTTCAAGAAGCAATGTCCACTAAAAAAAGTTTTACCTTCAAATCACACGGTGATACACCCGGGCAGTAGGAAGGGTGAAAGAGAACTTCCCATTCCAATTTCTGAAGAAAAAGGTTTGGTTACGAAACCAGCATTGTTGTGTATGATTATCTATTTTGCTCTTGATGACATTACAGAATCTAACGCACCGATAACTATGTAACTCACCAATAAATAAGTTTCCAACCTTCATTAATGTTGTTTCAAACCTACAATTAAAGAAGAATGATTGATTACTCAAATCCCTTTTAAGATTATCGACTTTCTTAGACATAACAAATAAATTTATAATATTTTCTGATAAAATTTTTTTACTTTTTTTGATGTCTTGTCCACAACTACCTTTTTAATTATTTTTATTTCTTTAACTTTCTCAGTTGTATGTCTGATCGTATCCTTAACAACAAGTAACCACCTAATATAACAGTATTGCACAATAGTGGTGGATATTGAGCAATACTAATAGATACTATAGCAATACTAATAGGACTTCAGGTCGAAGTCAGCTTTAACCTAGGCTACATGTGAATAGGGTTCTATTGACCTAGAATACTTCAACGCAAGTAACTTCAAATAAAGGGCAGTATCACCTAAATGAAGGGGCCAACTGTTTTCAAATTATGAAATTAAAGAATTGCATTAGAATAAAATGTTTTACCTTTCTCATTATGTTCTCTGTATTTCAGGATTATGTATTGTTCTTATATATATATATATATATATACTTATATATACAGAGAGAGAACCAAGAAGAAGAAAAACAAGGTATCACATTTTAGTTTCAGCATTTATTTCTTTTTTNACTGAAATTTTTTACAGATAGTTATATATATATTTCAAATACTTTAAGAACTAATGTAAGAATATACTTTTAAAAACAAAAATTGAAAGTTTAGATATGTCAGGATAATTTATATTGAATTCTTTGTCTTTTCGCTTTTTTCCCCATCAAACCACAAAAGTTTCAAGCTTGACATGTTAGAATGTTGTCACGGGGTTATTTATTTAAGCCCTCTGAACTGCGATTTAAAACGAAAGATTAGTTCTACCACCAACGAGTCTCTAAACAAGTGAATTATTCTTCCTTTTCAAGAATAAATCACAAAACGTGCAAAATGCGATTTGTGGGCGTAAAAATTGTCAGCTCAGGGAATTTTTTTATATTTTTTATACTGATGTAATTCCTGCATCGGAAAGAAGAATTTGCAAGCCATCACATCAAGAAAGTGGCACTTTCCTCCATAAAAAACGATTTACGGTGTGTTTTTAGAAAACCTTAAGGTCATATTTTGGAGGTTACCTACAATGTAGCTGAGAACAGAAGAAAAAAAATTCCTCCTCTCCATTACAGTTCAATGACTGAGACCCTAAAATTGAATGACGGATGATTGACGTTACAATGGAATGACCCGACTAAATCATCAATCACTGGATTGATGCCTCTTCTTGCGTCAACGCATTTGATTGATTTCCACCTACTGAATGGTAAAGCAGAGAATGAAGCACATACCCGAGCTTCGAGTTATGACTAAAAATCAAATCTGCTGGATCTAAAAGGATATATGATAGGATTCTTTTCCAACAAAAACTTTTATCTATATATTTTTTTTAAAAAAATTAAGAATTTATTTTATTATTTTATTTTTATTTAAAAAAGAAAAGAAAATCGACGCTGAGGTGGAAGGAAAATTATTAAAGTTTTTTTTTTCCCTTATCGCAAAGTGCGATAATATTTGCACAAGATTCAAAATTCTTTTTTTAAAAATCAAATATTCCTTTCGTTCTCGCATAATGTTAAAAATTTTGAGGAAGAAAAANAACAAAGATTTATCTATATATTTTTTTAAAAAAAATTAAGAATTTATTCTATTATTTTATTTTTATTTAAAAAAGAAAAGAAAATCGACGCTGAGGCGGAAGGAAAATTATTACAGTTTTTTTTTTCCCCTTATCGCAAAGTGCGATAATAATTTGCACAAGATTCAAAATTTTTTTTTTAAAAATCAAATATCCCTTTCGTTCTCGCATAATGTTAAAAATTTTGAGGAAGAAAAAAAACCCGCTATATTAAGTGATTTTTGATTTTATTAATTTATCTCGCCAAAAATTTTAAGTAATTTAATATTTTTTGTCACTTTAGGTACTGCACTTTAATGAGATAAAATTTGTTATAAAAATATATATTTTACAAAATCAAAAATTCTTTTTGCTCTAGTATTGCTGTAAAAATTTCGCAAAAGAAGGAAAAAAAAAGAACGTTAAAATGCACGATTTTTGATTTTATTTACTTATTTCGTCATATATTTTTTAAATGATTTAGTATTTTTGTCACCGAGGAAACTATATTTTAACGAATTAAGTTTTACTGTAATTTTTTTTACTGTCATTTAGTGCGATAAAATTTGTATATGATACAAAAAATATAATAAATAAATAAATAAAAAAAAATTTAAAAATCAAACATTTTTCTTATTCACGTATTGCTTGAAAAACTTTGAGGAAGAAAAACTTTAAATTGCAATTTGCGCAATTTTATCGTATTTATTTATTTAACAGAAGCTCAAAATAATTTTATATTTCTCTCACTTGAGAAACAGCATTTAATGAATTAAATTTCACTACATGAGTTAACTTTCACTATTTAATGAGTTAAACTTCACTTTCACTATTTAAAGAGTTAAATTTCGCTTTCACTTATTTTCTTCACAATCGCTAAGTGCTATAAAATTTGCACATGATACAAAAAAGACATTTCAAAAATCAAAAATTCTTTTCGTCCTCGTATTGCGTTGAAAATTTTAAAAATCAGCAATTTAATTTTCTCTTTTGTTTTTTGAGTACTGCAGAGCTTTCCAAGTTTTAAGTCACATAATCACATAATTGGTGAGGGCTTTATTTTTATGAATCTTGTACGGACAACAGCTGAGAAGTTGAAATGTCCAACTTCAACTGCGAAGTTGAGTTACACTCAATTAAAATTTCCCCCAAATACCAGGAAATGTTATGCAACTAAATAAAGGTTAATTTCAAGCAAAGTATTTCTGTTGCTTCATACGAACGATTAAAGTAACAGATACTTTATTATAAATTACATTTTATATTAAAACATAACAGTTATAAAAACAAATTTAAAAAAGCACAGTTCTACAAAATATTGCAATTGCGTAAAAGCATTTTAAGAATAGAGCTAGATATGAATATCATTTCACACACGCACATGCAAACATCGTTATGATTAAGAAATTGTAAAGTAAATATTCATGAACTGAGAAATTATTACATATAAAACATTAATTTGCATGTTTTTTTAATTAACTTTGCAACTTGTCTAAATAAATTTAATTTTGGAATTCATAAATTTAATAAATAATTTATTGATAACACATTACCATCGAACTTTTTAACAGTTTCTTACGTTTTTTTTGCAATAGTGTAGGCAAAAATAGGCTCAAATAAGTCTAATTAAGCTTGTGATAAGTTAGAATCGAAATAATTGTCGCAGTATTAATTAGAGTAAGATTTTTATTTACATAATTATAAATAATTTTAATAAGATAAGAAAACTGTTTGTTAAATTTTAACCTACAAGACCTGATCTAGCCGGAGTCGAGTCAATTTTCACGACTCTTCAAAATTTTCTTCGACTCCAACATCAGTTCAGATGTCAGGTGGTTTCGTAAGGAAATCTTTACTGTTTAAAAAATTACAAAATAACTAAATTTTGTGAGTGGCAAAACGTAAAAAGTTATCCACGCGCAAAATTAAAAAAATATTTGTACGATTTTTTTTCACAGTAAAAATTCTTGTTGCGGTACAGAAAATCTGATATAACACAACTTTTGCTGTAATAATTAAAGTATAATCACTGAATGACTCGAATTAAACAAATATTACAGTGAAAATTTACGGTCAAAATGGATTTGGCAGTAAAATTGATATTACGGATGATGCACTCAAAGTATCGTTACTTTATACCGTAAATTGATCCGGTATTTTTCTAAAGTGTGTCACTCACCAGTCGAACTGATTTTTTTTTACAGATAGTTTGAAATCATACATCAGAGTCGTGATTTTTTTGACAGATAGTTTGAAATCATACATCAGGGTCGTGATTTTTTTGACAGATAGTTTGAAATCATACATCAGAGTCGTGATTTTTTTGACAGATAGTTTGAAATCATACATCAGAGCTGTGATTTTTTTGACAGATAGTTTGAAATCATACATCAGGGTCGTGATTTTTTTACAGATAGTTTGAAATCATACATCAGAGTTGTGATTTTTTTACAGATAGTTTGAAATCATACATCAGAGTTGTGAAATCATACATGAAAATTTATTTTCCCTATTTTAAAAGTAATTATTAAGTTATAAATTATCAAAAACTGCAAATTTTACCTTAAGTCGTTAGCCAAGTTTAATTCAATGCTGAAACGAATAAAAGATTGTGCGATATAAAAGATTACTTTAATTTACCCATAACAGCCAACAATGCTTTTACTTGCTGAATAACACTCTTCAAATTCTTAGTTCTTCATTGTATATATTTAAATGGAATTCACTGTTTCCATTGCGAACTTGATAGGAATTTTGATTTCAATTAAAGAAGTTATAATAAGATATACAGCCGGTACTTCGGTAGAAATATTTCGCAATTCAAATAAAAGCTTCTTATTAAAATAAATAAAACAAAATAATTTATCTATAAAAAAGGAAATATTATAAATATTTCTAATTTCTTGATCAAAGTTAAAACTGAAAGAAGTTTTGAACTTCAGCTTTTTTTATGTTTGGATTCAACCGCTTTAACATTTCCAAGAGCGCAAACACTTGCTCCGTGTTACGAAAAACGACCCCGAGAATTCATTCTGAAAATTATTTCAAAAATGCGTAATGTACTCCCTTAAATTAATATAATTTTGTTTACGATCATTAATTAATGTTGAAAAATATTTCAAAAATGCGTAATGGATTACCTTAAATTAATAAAATTTTGTTTTCGATCATTAATTAATGGTGAAAATTATTTCAAAAATGCGTATTGGACTCCCTTAAATTAATAAAATTTTGTTTTCGATCATTTATTAATGTTGAAAATTATTTCAAAAATGCGTATTGGGCTCCCTTAAATTAATAAAATTTTGTTTTCGATCATTAATTAATGTTGAAAATTATTTCAAAAATGCGTATTGGACTCCCCTAAATTAATAAAATTTTGTTTTCGATCATTAATTAATGTTGAAAAGTTGTAAATTAATTTTAAAAATCACGTAAGTAATATTTAAGTCATTAAACATTCATTCAATGTGGATCTTTTGATTGTAACTTGTTATAAAAATTCTTAATATTCACAGTAAGAAAATATCACCAATGAATGCGGAAGTATTTATTTCAATCGTTCAATATCCCAAGGTGTTTGGACAACCATAAAAAGCAATCCATTTATCGAATTACAGAAATAAGACCCTTGAACCATAGAAATTCGTTATGATTGTCGATACGAAGTGAAGCGAAAAGAGACAACTGATGCCCGGATGACGTTGATAACGAGATCATCGAATTGCTGTCCATCTAGTAATGAAATCGATTGAAAGGATATGACAGTTACAGTTATCGATACCTTATAAGGATGAAGGAACTTTATTTTTGGTTGCCAGAGGAAGAATTTAACTGCATTTTAAATAGTGGAAAGATTAAACTGATTATTATTCTTCCTTGTGTGAGAAACTATCGAGAACACTATGCACTGAGAAAAAATAAGTAGCACAAAAACTACCAGAGTATGGTAAAATTTACCGTGTTTCTGTCTTTATGGCGATACAAAAAAGTTCGGTAATTTTTACCGAAGAGTTTTGGTAATGATTTTGATAGAAATAGCAATAAAATATTGTTTTGTAATAGGTGATAAAATTTGGTAAATGTGGCAAGTTTATCACGATGAATTTAAGCATAAAATCAAAATCATTTATTCGGTTAAAATTACTTTTCAGTTTTATATTTTTTTCTAAATGTGTGCTAAAAAGAACTATAGTTTCGAAAACCATTATTGCTGATAAACAGTTACCATATGAAAGGAGAAATTTACCAAACAAATGACTTAAACACTGTATGTTTTGGTTTTTATTACCAGAAAATTATGACTTCTTTTACCAGAAAAGTCTTTACCATACAGTGTGGTAATTTAACCACAATTTTTTCCTTTGTGCATAGTTGAATTTTACTATCAAAGTGTATTCACCGTTTAAATTTTTTATAACACTAAAAACACTATAACACAAAATATAATTTCTTATAGCACTACAAGTAAAATTATAGTAGTAGTAAAAATTCTGGAATTACGTCAGAAATTCTACAAAAATTTAAAAAAACTAATAACTATTTTGACATTTTATTTCTTTTTAGGTAGAATTTAATAATTATATTTAATAATTTTTTTTTGGACGAATACTGTCATACAACTCAATATTTTTTTTCCTAAGTAAGAAAAATCAGTCTAAAGTACAACATGGTGTTGTATCTAGAACTATTGATTATTACTCCCAATATAACACACATTTTTAATTCTTTTCTTTTAAGCTTATTAGTTAATTGAATTTAGATATTTATGAAATTAATGTTAAATGTCGTTGTTAGATGATGTTATGTGTAGCCCATATAAGCAACAAAAAAAAAGGATCATAAGCTTTATAGCAGATGTTATTTTGCTGCAATATTTCAAAAATTACTGTCATTAGATATTTGACATAATATGAGTGGTGAAATACACAGAAAAACATATTTGTTTTAACTGGAATAGTTGCACATAATTTGGATCGGTTCAAAGTGAGACTGGTTCAAGTAAGTTGGGCTAGTGAAAGCAGGTACGTAAAAGTTTTATTTTCCAATCAAATGGATTAGAAAAAAAAGTACTTATGAAAAAAATGAAGCAAACGTTATAGGAGTAAATAATAATAATAAAGAAAAATGCATAAATAAAAAAAAATATTAGCACCATATTTTATGTAAGATACTTCTTTGTCGAACGAAAACTTGCAATTTTAACTACTTAAATATCGGATTTATGAATTCTAACTTTGACTTTCATCTCCATTTCTTTATTCATCTTCTTCCTTATTTTATTCCTCTTTATAATCTTAATTACTTCAATTTTATTTTCCTAGTTTTTATTACTCTTAAAAAGATGTAACTTTCCGTTAACATCCAGCACGTTTACGTAAGTTCTGCGCAGCGCAGTTACCTCCAGAGTTTGCGCAGTGCCTTCAAAACTTATGCGAAATCCACGTGCTAATACCACGTGAAAGAACGAAATCTCTCTAATTTCTACTCTCTTTACCGTATTTTTTACCGAAAATTTTGATACGAACATGATATTATTTTAATAAACTCCTTATCATTTAATGGATTAGATGTCGAAATTTGCAGCAATTACTGTAACAAATTTTATAACTGTTTCATATTATCATTTCGAAGTATTCCTGTATCAACGATAAGTATCAACGATTAACCAGAACCAGTCAACTACCAATAGCGTCGTTAAATGAATCGTTTTTTAACTAACTAAAAACATGTTTTAAGATAGTGTCTTGATAGATTTTGTGAATACTATCTATTTAAGATCTTGCATGCATAATATTTCCAAGATTCAGGACGTGGACGTCTCCCTACTATTAATTTAAGTCAATTACTTAAGCACGAGTGATTTATCTTCGTGCTGGCAACTGAGTATTTAAGTTTGCATTTTTTTTCTGTTACCCATCTTACCAATATTGATAACCAAAACCATAATTTCTAAGAAACAATTCTTCTTAAAAATTAAATTTGGCGTTTGGGGCATTTCCCAACACGTCAAGCGTAACGTTCCATAGGCAGGCTACTCATTTTTGGCAACATTGATGAATCATTTTTTCAAAAGAATTTCCAATTTGATAAGCGGATTCCCGCTAAACACGGGGAGGGAAATCTTCGAAACCTTCCCTTTTCCGCAAAAAAAGGGGATAACTTTAGCATCCATCCATCAATGTTTCAAACACGTCTAGATATACTATTTAAAATTGCGATCCTGCACGGCCAGACGGACAAACATGGAGGGATGTTGTTTATCTGGGGTCCCTAACTACGGTTGCCACCCTCTCTGTAAAAATGATGTTGAGATTCCTGACGATTTCTTTTTTCAGAACCAATACATTATCCGTACTTGGAAGAACGTCCATCAAAATATGCACACGTCGCATCAGTCATGGCTTTAATTACAGACTTAAGATTCGCAGAACTAGTGAACTTCTTTGATTGATTCTTTTGGTGACCTTCGCCAGCAAGCATAAGCAGAATGGGATGTGCAGACATTAAGTTGGTTTGGGTACCTCCCAAATCTGGAATGTTTCCAGGAAGAATATTTTTTATTTTTTTTCGAAATCTTTGGAGGATATTTACGCGGTGATTTCTTTATTGTTTGCCGAAACCGTGAAAAAGTAATTTGTTATCGTCGCTAGATCATGTGTTTTTGCTAATTTTGTACTTTTTTTTAAAAAAACTGTCTATTGTAAATTATATTTATGGTTTGTGTTTTAAAGAATATGGAGGGAGTTAAATAGAAAGTTAGCGGCATTATTTATGTTTATCGTAGAAAAATCTAGAATCTTGTACACCAATTATTGTTATTACCGTAATTCTCATAAAAAGATTTACTCTAAGGAAAAGTCTAGTTCACTCTACAAAATTTTAGGTTAATATATATATATATATATATATGAAAATTCTAAGAAATTTGCACTCTCATTTTTAAATAATTAACTTTATTAAAACCAACTAAATAAACATTTAACATCTGAAAAATAAATAAAAAATTTAAAAAAAGTTGCACAAACATGTATTTAAATAATTTTTGAAAATACAATATTTTTAGTACTAGCAAGTAAAATTAGAAGTTTAGAAATAAACATTATTATTAAATGCGAAAGAATGCTAATCTAAAATATATGGTTAGTTGAAATTACATAAATATGCAATTTAATTATTTAACACTCGCACTAAACAAGGAAAGTAAATTTAAATAGAGGAATTTTCTATTATTTACAAAATTATATTCGTATCTCCATGAAAAATAATTTACTCTTTATTGCTACTTTAAATAATTATGTATAATTTAATCAAATTATTAATTCATCAATTATTAATAAAATAATTATAATTTAATTTAATAATTATTAATTAATTAAATAATTGTTAGTTAATTAAATAATTATTAATTAATTAATTAATTATTAATTAATTAATGTAAAAATTTTATATTTTTAGAAATTAATTAGTGAAGGAATTTAATTTAAAATTAGATATAATTAAATAAAAAATTTTCTAGATATGTAGCATTATTCTTTGTTTTCCAATTTGGGTGAAATTCAAATTTCTTTTCTTTAAACCTTTACACGAATCCTATTGTTTATGCAACTATGTGATGCAAAAAAGAGGAATGCTTTCAAAAATTAATGTAAGTATAAACTAAAGGTTAAATGAAAAATATACCTAAATAATAAAACTGTAAGAATAAGTCCGTCCATCAACACAGCTAGAGCAATTAGAAATAAAATTAATAAGATAATTTAACTTTGAAAAAAAATTAAAAAAGAGAGGTTAAACCTCATTTAAAAAAAAATCATGAGTGAAGAAATAATGGTTTTAAAAGATATTTTACGATAATTCATAATGAAACTTAGTTGAAACAAAATAAATTTTATAACACTCAAGAATAAACACGAAAGTACTGTTGTTTATATTGATTATGCCATACTAATGTTTAAAAAGTGATACCTATTGCTGATAAATAATACTACTGACTTCACGATAAATTAGAAAATAAAAATAAAGAAAAAAGAGTATTAAACAGAAAATTATGTTACTCTCCCCCTTTTCCAATACTCCATATCCATTTTCATATGATTTAAGTCCATCTATTTTTGGAAGTAGCCTCACGAATGAGTGGTGCTGTCATCTATCCGAGGAATTCTGAACGAAGACCTACTTTCACCCTAGTGGTGCTATTTTTATAAACTACATTTTCAAAAACTACATTCAGCTGATGTTAAAAAAATACTGCATTTTCTTAAAATTCCTGCTAGTTCCAAAATTACTTTACTCTTTTTGTTTTAAATTAAATTTAATATTAAATTACACATGTTCTTCACTCCTTTACGTAAATAAAATATGCATAAAATTATAAAACATCTCTTGTCCTAAAAATGGCGTCATTTAAAAAGGAAGAAATAAATAAATATGACAGTTTGTTGTGAACTGCATAGATAATCTAGATAAATATGTCTTCTTAATGAATTTCTAACTACTTGAGAATTTCATCAACAGATGGAACTGCTGACTGAAAAAAACTGCTAGCTTAAAAAAACTAAGGAAAATGGTGAGCAATGCAAACTACATTGTGACTATCATGTTGGAGTTCAAGAAATTGAGGAGACTTAACCTCCATGACACCCTTGGTCCATGCATGGCGTTTTATCGTGAGAGAGTTTTAAAATAAGGGGGGGGGGGGGTTTTTGTTCCCCCTTATCTACATAGTTCAAGAATCTGCTTCCTCTACATCAAAACTCTACATCAGTTAAACGCACTTCCCAACCTACACTTGACTAAAGTAATTTTTTTGTCCTGATAACCCATTGGTTAGAGAATCGGACCCAGGTTGAGAGGAGCCTGGGTTCAATCCTCGAGTACATGCAATATTCATGCTCGTAAAATCTGTGGAATCGAAAGTTCTATGATCGGTCGTTGAGCAGTATCATGCGTACAGAGATCAGGAGTAAATTTCCTTCCCCTTGATCTATGTTTAAATTAAGAAAGTGGCCTCGCTAATGAGTGGTGCTGCCATCTAACCGTGGAGTTCTGAGCTAAACAACTTTCAAACATTCATTTGCAACAACTTTCAAACAAATGGGAATTTCGAAAGGTTAATCGTGTTAAAAATGTAATACAAAATGGTCTTATCAGCACATTAAATCCAAATTCTGTAGGTGTATTTCAATGGCTAGATAGATGCAAAGCCTCTTTTTTTTTTTTTTTTTACTTCAAGTTTAACAGTTAATAATTCTTAAACTTAAAATCGAATCGTATCCTTTTCTATTCCATCAAATTAATTGTACACTTTTCTACTCTCCCTCGTAATTTTAAATTTCTAAGTCTTTTAGATGTTTTGCAGTAAAGCAAAATGTAACGTAATGTAAAAAAAAAAAAGTGAGAAAAAATTAATGAAAAAGCACTTAAACTGCAGTAGCATTCAAATAATTAGAGTTTCGAAAAAAAAAATCTCATAAACAAACTTAATAAGTCTGCATGGCCCTCTGGGCATTCTGAATTTTAACTTTATAGTTGCATTCCTGCAGCCTGTAGAGCGCGTGCAGTATGGTATTTTTTCCATCAAGTTTAACAGTTAATAATTCTCGAAAAACTATCAAATGTTAATTTTTTTTAATTTCATCGCTATTCTCTGTACAGTTTGCTACACACCTTAATAACTTCAAGCTAAGTGAGTCTTATAGTTTTTGAGGAACAAAGTAAATGTTACGTTAATTAGATAAACCCAAAACAGCGGGGTCGGTGGAGGCTTTTACGATTTTTCAATATATAGAGATACTTATGCAATAAATTTTCAAATTATAATTTTGCATCAATTTTAAAAATATATTTAAATGTTAAAAATTGAAAACATACCTACACATTTCATAATACATAATTCAGAAAAGAAAACATATTCAAATCGTATTAAAATCGTATTCACAATTTTTTTGGACACCTGTGTGTTTAATTTAAGAAAATATTAGTAAAAAATGTGTATATATTTATTCACAATTACAAAATTTTATTAAAACCAATAGAAAACTTTAGACAGCAGAGAAAATTTTTGATTTGCTTTCTTTTATCTATAGCGTATTACGCCATAAATGATAAAATTGCATTTTACAATTGTCTGTTAAAAAATTATTAAAATGAATTAGTAATGTAAAAATCTTGTTTAATAAAGGGTGCTCCATAAAGACAGCCATTAATGTATAGATTTTAAATCCTTTCTAAACATCAGAAAAAGTTTGCACCCTAGTGATTGCATAAGAAAGGACAACACAAAGGATTATCGAAATCTTAGAAATCGCTTCACAAGAAATCGGGACTAAAAATATCAAAATGAGTATGATTTCTGTAGAAAAGAGCAAGGTTTTTATCAGCTTTAATTCGAGACACCTCCAGATATCCTCACGTAATTTTGACATTGTCATCCTGCCTTCCTCACTAGTGATTTGACATATTTTAATAACTTTTTAAGCTTTTCTCCTGTCCTAAATATCAGTTAATGTTGTCTAACAAGTGTAATGTTTTTAATTTATTTGAAAAAGGATTATAAAATTATACCTTAAGGGTTGCCTATAGAAAACACTCTGTATTTATTTCTTTTTTTCTTTTTTTGCAGTCAGATTCGTTAGGCTTGCTAATTTTTTATGCGTATTATTAATCCTATTTTAGACTAAAAAGAAAGCGTGTTTTAATTCCAATTCTAAAGCGAATAACACTTTTATCATATTGCTAACATAGCTTGAAAAATATATTCGGAAAAAAATTAAAATTTTATGAATAAACGTTCTCGAAATTATAAATGAGTAGACAATTGTGGCTATATAGCTATATTTACCTGAAGTTGAAAATTATGCAGTATTGGTAAATTTCTTCGAAAATAATTAAAATGCAATAATGTTAACAACGATTCCAGAAATATTCCTCTTCTAAAATAAAATAAAAAGAAAATAACAATAATAAGAGGAATAAAAAAAAATTTAAATTTTATATGCATAAAATAATAACAAAAACTTGCAATAGTACTAAAATAGTGAATAACCATATAATTCTTTTAATCAAATAACTTTTCAACCAAGAAGAAGTAAAGAGATTGACACATCTCTTCATGAGAAAAACAAGTATCTCCGGATATCCATGGAAAAAGAGAGGCAATAAATGTTTTGATTCTACTATTCACCAGATGGCGCTGTATTTACAATTATTGTCATGGCGCGTGCAATCCATCACAATTTTGCTTTTAACTTTGACAGGTTTGCTTTAAAATGATATGCTACCTCTGTAAGATCTTTAAAAAACAGGTATTTTTCTTGAGTTGGCGATCTTTTCAAGTTTTGACAAGACCTTTTTTTTAACCCCGTAATTAGGAGTGCTGGAGAACTGAAATAAAATGATACATATTATTCGATTTACTAACCGTTTATATCTTTAGTTTCCCTTCTTTCTTTTCTTTCCTTATGTTTCTAGTGTATGAGTATTAGAGCACAAAGATTTTGTTTTGATAACTACATTTGTCGAGATTTGTGAAAAGAAAAAAAAGTTTTTTTTTTCCTAAAAAAATATGACATTTTTGTCTCAAGTTACATTTCTGAGATACATCTTCATATTAGTTATGGTTTTTTATTCTGTTTTTCTAAATTTTAATGCTTTAAATTGATTTACAAGAAAGACAGACACTTTTGTCCCAAGTTCTATTTCTAAAGATGCTGGTTTATTTTAATCTTATTCTATTTTTCTAATCTTTTCTATTCTTTCTAACCTTTTCTATTCTTTCTAACCTTTTCTATTCTATTTTTCTTTTCTTTTTTATTTAATTTTTCTAAACTATTTTTAAAACTTGATTGATTTAACAGAGAGGCATTTCTTTTATAAGCTTTATATCTAATAAGCATGTTTATTTTAGTTTAGTCTTTTTATTAAATTTTTAGATTTTTTTTTTAAAAATTGCTTTATTCGAAAGAAAGACATTATTATTCCAATTTTTATGTCTAAGAATAATGTTTATTTTAATTTTAGGTTTTTATTCTTTTTGTACAAACTGAATTTTCAAAATCAGTTTCAATTGATGTTAAGAAAGTAACTGCCTTTTTTTTAAAATTCTCGCAAACCCCAAAATTATTTCACCCTATTTATTTTTAAATTTTATTTAATAATCTATAATTACATTCGTTCCTCACTTCGTTATTGAAATGAAATGTGCATAAATTATGAAACATCGCTCTACCCAAAAATGACCATTTGAAATGATGGAAGCAATAATCTAGATATGTATGTTTTCTGAAAAAATTGGAAATTAGTTGAGAAGTTCATCAACAGATGGAACTGCTAACTGAAAAAAACTGTAATACAATATTTTCTGAAGAACGTCAAATCTTTCCCACAGAAAGCTTTGCAAAGGCGTCTGCTAAGTTTGTACTCAGACAATAACATGTGACCCTATATTTTTATGCTCTTTCGTTTTCATTTAATTTATATGTATTGTATTTGTTTAAATCGTTGGTTATTTACGGACACATCGCACTAAACAAAAGTAAAGAGCTATCTCCAAATATTTTATTCACAATACACAGTTTCGTCGCTTACTTTTCTATCACTCATTTCCTTTCAATCGTTCTTTTTTTCTCTTTGTTCTTTTTCCTGTTTTCTTCTCTAATTTTTTCTTTACTCATTTTCTTTCCGTTATTCCTCTTTTCCTTTCGATTTTTCCTTCTCTTCGTTCTTTCTTACCTCCTCTTTGTTCCTTCTTTCCTTTCTTCCTTATTTCTCTTTTCTTTTTATCATTATCGAAATTCTGCTTTTTTCTCCCTTTCTCCTTCTGTTCTGTCATTTTCCTTACTTCATTTTTTTCCCTTTCTTCTTTCTTTCTACAATTCCATTCATTCTTTCACTTTATTCCTTATTTCTTTCCTTCTTTTATTTTTTTTTACCTTGTTTTCTTACTTTTTTTTCGATTCCTTTCTTCATTCCTTTTTACTTTTAATTCATTCCTCCCTTTACCTTCCTTTTTTTCTTCCTTCCTTCCTTAAATTATTGTTTTCTGCCTTTCTTTCTATCCTTTCTTTTTTTTCTTTTCTCCCTTCATTATTTTTTTAAAAAAAACTTTTTTTTCCTTACACTCATCTAGCATTTTCGACAAAGCTTACAACGTTTTCTTTGGTATGTTTTGCCCATTACGCAATTCGCCTAACTCGCTCAAACTTTATTAATATTTAGGTAAGAGGAACGAGTTTATGAATTATATCTAGTAATTTTTTTAATTTTTTTTTAAGACAAAAGCTATTTCCAAAAATGGAGTACAATTAAAATTGCATATATCTATTTATTTTTCCTCATAATCTTGAGTTTTTTAAAATTTGACGTATGCTCTCTTCATCTCACTACGCATTAATAATAAATTTAAAATAAAAAGAATAAAAAAAAGACACTCTTAAATTTTACCGTAAATATTATTGTATAATTGTTTCAAAAAAATTTCTTTATCAAATGAAAGATAAATGCTATTTAAGCAAGATTTTAAAAACGTTGCTTTTCAATTTTCAATAATTCAAAGTTGAATTGAGGCGAAAATCAAATTACATTGAAAAGTCTTAAGCTTAATATTAAAGGAAATCAAACTGAAATGTCATATTTTCCCAATTAAAACTGCAATCATTCCGATGTAATTATGAAGAAAATAAAATGTTTTTTTTAACAGAATTGATAGAAAAAGCATCAAAAGGTTTTTATATTATTTGATCAATGGAATGGAAGTTAAACAGCACAAGATTTTCAAAAATTTCATCATATCATCACATGAAAAATTTTTGACCTACGAATGTGAAACAAAAATTAAATAAAACCGTGTAATTAATTAATTTATTGCAGTTATTATTTCAAAACGGTTAGAATTATAATGAAAGCTTACAGTCATTCTAAGATTTTATTTTATTCTGTCTTCAGATTTTATTCTATCTTCAGATTCCATTCTATCTTCAGGTTTTATTCTGTCTTCATCGCAAGATGGATGAAGAAAAATAAGTTCATCCCCATTATTTCGTCAAAAAGGGAAAACATTTTTTTCTGATAGTCGCACAATTTTACTCCTGTTACATTCGGTTGACCAATTTGCACCTGTTACATATTTTACTCCTATTGCACTTATACTTAACTCTTTTCCAGATTATGTCGTTTTAGCTTTGCTAACAGTGAATAAAGATTTCATAACATAAACAACATAATGAATACACACAGAACTGGATAAACATTTTAATAAAGACTATTTTGAATACTGCTGTATTAGAAAAAGAAATAGAACAACAGAAGAAAATGCGACTTGGGTATTCATATCTGTAGCTATTCAATTTTATCATTTCCAGATTGCAGTGTAAAGTAGGTTTTAATATCAGTAACAACCTTTAATCGCAAAGATCTACAAGCCTTAGAGATGATTGGCAAATAAACCATGCAATCTTGAAACAATGTTAAATTTCACTATGGTAATTTATGTTGTATGAGGTTCGTAATAAGAAAGTACAAGCAACCCTTTCAGATTGAATCTACCTTACCAATACCTTTACCGATATAAAAATACTCATTAGACTAAACTTAGAGATTAGACAGCTCCGAAGAGTCAGGCACATCGACCGGAGGTCTATTGTACCCACTTATTACACTTAGAGGCTATGTTACTCTAAATGAACAAAGATGGAGTTGGCCTATTACTCAAATAGACCTTCACACAACCTTTCAACAAACTTTAAAATTGACTTCTTTTACTTTAGGCCAAAGAATTAGCTAGAATTATTATTTTTTCCTATTATTCCCCCCTCAAGAACATATTCTAATAAATGCCTAGTGTTTTGGTACATTTGGCATCTATATAAATTTAAAAAACTCCTCTGAGTAAATAATATATCGTGGCTAACTCTAAAAAAACGCATTTCTGAATGCTATACATTTTTAACCAGTCTGGAAAAAGCTCTACTTGAAACAAAAATAATATTATTTTTACAGCTTGAAAATAAATTGAAGTGAATTGACTATGAAGGTTGCAGTGGGCGGGTACGTTGCGCCACCTGACAACCTATCCTGAGCTATTCGTCAACGTCAGTCACATCAAACTGCTTCTTTTACTTGATCTGATAAATAGTACGAGTTTCCTCTTCGAAATATAAGGCTTCGCCTTCTGCTATTGGTCCCAGCTGTCCAACGCCAAGTTTGAGATAAATTAACACGGACAGTGTCTCAAATGCTGCCCTTTTGTCTTCCACGCCAACCCTCTTTTTTCTCATCCATTTTAAGACCGCTGTGCCCATCAATTCTAGACATCACTCTTTTGGCTACCCTCCCGAATTTCGAATTCTTTTCAGGACACGTGATTGCATGATACAAGAGGGTTGCATGCTTTGATCTATTTACTTCAGAAAAGAAAAGAACTTTTTTTTCAATGTATCAGTATTTGATTTTATAATCCATTTTACAAGGAGCGTAAGAATTAAAGAATTTAGTAGAAGAGCATGCTAAGAGAGAAATATAAAGCAGCCAATTTTTTGGGAATATGAACACGTTATGATCTGTATGGAACATTTATTTCTGTCAAGTTTAATAAGGCGGTCTTCAATATGATTTATAAGCCACTTCCTGGATTTTTTTATACGTTGAAATGTGATTTTTTAAGAATTACACACTTTTGCTGCCAAGTCTAACTCCAAGATTTTGTTTAGGGGAAACAAAGAACGAGGGTCACTTTGCTTCCACTAAGCTCAAATTTTAAGATTTGCTTTTGACATACAATGAAGCCTAATGGATTGCCAGTTAGCTGAGCTATGTTGAATGTTGCTTTTACAAATTAAAACAACGGTGAAAAATAGAATGCAAAAATTTATGAAAACACATAAAAGAAGAGATATAACTCTCAGATGAAGTTTTGGTACCAGAATTTGACTAGCTTATTTGATATAAATTTTAAAAAGAAATCTCTTTAGCTTACTGCCTCTATTATGAGACAATGAAGTACCAAGCAGGAAAAAATAATTAAATTCTCCCTTTATAACTTGACTGCTTGTTTAAATTGATTGCAAAAGTATTGTCATGCATTAAGACCAACTTGCATAGATTTCACAGTATTAGGTTCTGAACAACAGTTGTCGTACATTCTGTATAACAATGAATCAGAACCCATGAATAGTTTTGTAACTTAACCTTAAAGTCTAAGGATCCACCCGTTTTGTTTCTAGTTTTTCAACGTCTTGAATTGGCCCATTTTACTCCAAAATGAAAGTGTTACAGCTTGCCGATTTCTATGCTACATTGCTTGCAGCGAGGAACTGTACAACCTGGGGGACTAATCAATGAGAGCAGATCTAAAATCTTCTCTGAGAATATGGGATGTAGTAAAATTAGTCCTAGATTTCGAACAAATATCATGTTAGTGTGTGTAACAAGTTTAACCCCTTCCTTCTCGCTCCCGTGAAAATGACGGGGTGAGGTTTCGCCCTCTATTTCTCGCTCCCGTGATATTTCCTGACTGGAGTGTTCAGTAGTAATGCGCCAATAAGAATAAAACTAATTAATTTCTTTTGCCTGGAAAGCATTTTATTTCTCATTTTACACACCAGATGGCAGTACCAGGATATTTTTTAAGGTAATTGTAGGTAATTAGTTTATTTTAAACTAGATGTCAGCACTAATCAAATACGTGTATAATATGCTTGTATAGAAAAAATAGGCACTTTTATGACCGTTTTCTTGAAAATGAACCAATCATTAAGGGGTTGATCAAAATATCAGGTGCCAGAATGTGAAACTGAGAAGTTATCCCTTAATTGTGGGATCGCACTTTTGTACCTGACTGCTTAAATTAAAACAACCTTCAACATGCAAAAGCCTGTCAAAAAACCAATTGTCACTAACACTGGGAAAGCTGTTAAATCCGAAGACTGAACCATGAAGGTTGTAGAAGACCTGTTGTATATTTACAGGGAAATGTCAGGGCTTGTAAGCGTACAGTGCAGGGAAAAAAACGGACTACCTCGAAAAACTTTTTGTCTAATAATCAGATCTTAGAGACACTGCAACTCTGTATCACGTAAGTCAATTCTCGAGATTTTCCTTTAAGTTTCTCTACGGTTCCCATAGTGAATTGTAACAAGACAGTAGATCGACAATTAGCAAACACATGAATCGTCTTTGAAACAGGGGTTCATAACATCTACAGTAAAGGTAAAACCCATATTTCACTCCAGACATTAACCATAGAAACAAGTAACCACGATATTAATTTTCTATTATAGTTAAGACAAAGTTTCAACGCCGGTAAGCTTGCACCCAATCGGTTATTCTATAGTTCAATACTTTGCGAATTGTATTCCACCGAGCAATGTTGCTTTAAAAAATATAGAAGAAAAATGATGCAGTGAATAACACTGTACAAATTTCCGTCTTTTTTTTTCTAATTCTATATAAACGAAAAATGTTTGGTTCAGATAATATGCTGCATTACGCACTGTTCATTTAGGAAAAAAGCTTCCAAACTTCTTGTGACTTATCGGCTTTCTTGCTTTCTTAATAGATCCAGAGGTTCGATACTTCGTGAAGGTAAATCAGGTTTTAGTCGCCAAATTGGCGATGATCCCAATGTCAGCTAAAGTGCCTCTTTTTTGTAAGTTATTATTATGTGCTGTTAAAATACGTTAAGTCACCTTAGCTAAAATTAAGATTTTTTGGGGTGGCTAAATTGGATTTTTTGCTCGTGATAAACCAAAACTAATTACAAATTCGTTATTTTCAGCCAAAAATAAACAGAAGTACATATTTTCATCTAAAGAGCATTTTTGATATTGCTGAATGTAAATTAAAGAATTTCGAAAAATTTTCTTGAGGTAAAATCACATCACGGTATTTCCAAGATGTCCAGGATCAGCCATAATAATATGTCAAAATTAGAAAATGCGCTACATCACGTCAAAACGTTATGAAAAAACGTTAGAAGCAGCTTACGGTGCCATCTATCTTAAACTTTAAAACTAGAAACCATCGGTGGAATTTGCATAGATAAATTTGCTGCAAAAATTTTTTTTTTTATTTTGACTCTTTTTTTTTGTAAACAATTTTAAAAAAATGTCTAATTTAAGACCATGTGCTTATACCTATGGGATTAATATAACCCCGTCGTAATAATTTTAGCAATATATTTTGAACTTTATACTACAAAGGTTATAAGGCACTAAATTTAAACAAATGGCATTACAGATTTTGATAATTCCGGTCTAACTAAATATATTCTTTTTATCTTATTGAAGTAGACACATTTTGAAAGATATGTTTCCAAAATATTTTAACCCACCGGTGAACCTGTATGTTTTAGACGCGCAGACAACTTCCTGAACCAAACATTAAATAAATAATTGTCATCTCTCCCTACCTGAAAATTATTACCCAGCGAAGTTACTTCAGTTCTATATTACACTTCAAAACGTGTGCTGCATTTGGTTAGCATTCCTAAAATTTCAATGAAGAAAACTCATACTTTAAGTCTTTATTTTATATTAACCCCATACATACTTGCAGCTTCTTGTACCATAATAATCCTTCAAATTTGCTACAAACTTAACAACGTGCTAACATAAACCATATTATCGTACTGCTTAAATGGGATAGCACGATATTATGGTTCACTTTGAGCATAGATATGGCTCGATTTCACACATTCTCAAAGTTACAACAGATTTGTAACTTTGTTGGTTTTAGGTTACTGATAGTACGGTTTGATGTTTAAATGGTTTTTCCTATGAGTGTACCCATTCGTCAATATAAGTATTCCACTCATTTGTCTGAAATACGAACTGCTTAATATGCATTAAATAAGCGCGTTCAATTTTCCCTCGAGAGGATAAATTTGAAAAAGGCATCTAAAAAGAATACATAAATAAATCACTTTGCAAGCTTTTTGACCTAATTTATGAGTTCTGTCAATAATTATCAAGAAAAAAAAACCATCTTAGACTAATTCACTGAGATCTCTATTTCCTTTAATTTTTGTCCAATAAAAAAAATAAGACCTCTCTTTTCATGACGTTTTTCTGTTTGCAATTTCAAACAAATCACTCATCCCTACACCAGTTTGCTTTAAATCCCCATTTTGTCAATTTATGTCCCTCAAAAAGAAAAGGCATCTCTTTTCGCACCTGTCATCCTTATGTCACTAATTTTGAAAACAAATGGTAGCGTTTTAGAATGCCGAAAGAAAAAGATCAAAAATTCGCAGCTAGGAACAAAAACGTGTGTTTTCATTCATAGCAAAAGGTGACATAACTGGGAAACTTGAAGGGCTCGTGATTCAAAACTCGTGTGTTAACGACATTTTCCAGCGCGTCTGTACTAATAGAACAGAGGAAAATGGGCTTTAAGTTTGCGAGTTTTACTAGTTCTGAGACGTGCTCGCCATACATAGAGCATTTCCAACAAAACCTCTGACGTTTATCTAGCCGATGCTGCATACGGGACCTTGTGAGTTATTAGTACCAGGAGTTGAAGATGACCCCATAAAATAAGACCCCCATCCAACTCATCCCAGGCTCCGTAGGTGCCCCCCTGTGACAGACCATATACCCTATTGGACGTCAGGAGCAGATATGGGGGATGGAGTATAAATCATACCTATGGCACACGCGAAATGGGGGAGGGGCTTTGTAGACGAATTGTCGTCGGCTTTACAAGCATAGGCCGCCGCCACATCGCTTTCATTAAGGTGTCGTAATAAATACCACGGCACAATTACATCAACCCACCCCCCACCACCTTGCAATTTTTACTTCAGAGAGATGCTCTTGCGCCTCTGGTTGCTAGGCAACGGACTCCAGCAAGAAACTCAAGTCGACACAAGAGTAGGACAACGGACATATTTATAGGAATAATATCCTGCAACGCCGCGAATTTATGGGCCACGGCCGCTCCGATATATATCAGCAACGGTTGAAACATATCGGGCCCCCACCGGCCGTTATCGGGGCTTTACCGCCCCAGCACGAAATGATATGTGTTGTGTGCGTGTAAATTTCACCCGCCCCATATTTTGCATACGTTGGGTGGTAGACGTCAAGGCTTAATGCTCGAGAACTGTATTTTATATGACGGCTGCAGAGATGGAAGAAAAGGGGGGAACAAATAAGATCATGAGCTATGACTATCCATAATTTTTGAAAGCTCAGACCGCACTGCCTCTTGCCAGATGGAGTCTTTGGAATCGAAGTGATGTGAGTCAGTCGATGCCCAATCCCCCTATTCCGGTAATTCAAATTGTCCTGATTAGGATTATGTATCTTGGATACGAGTTAATTTATTTTATGATTTTTTTGGATTGAAAGGGAATAAGCGCCATATTTCATTCATTTTGGAGTAGGAAGATTGAAAATAGGATTATCAGTTAATTATTTGTCTAAGAAAAAGCAGTGTTATTGAAGAAAGAAGTAAATGTTTTGATAAGCACTTAACAAAACATCTGATTTTATTTCGTCTTTAGTAAACAAATAAAGATAGAAATTATTAATTTATTTTCGAGAATTATATGGTTTGTTTCCGGAAAGGATTCCGTTCAAATAAGTAATAGAATCTTTTGCGTAAAATAGAGGATGGCAATATTCAAATGAAATTAATTTAAAATAATTTTTAAAATAAATTAAAATACGCATGCAAAATAAGTCCGAATAATAAAATGTTTTATAAATAATTCGCAAAACCAGAAAAATCATCATCTACTGAATCTTAATATATAATTGAATTACCAATACGCCTTCTAAATAAGTTCAACAGCTTAAAGTAAAAAGATGTAAAGTAAGTTTGGAAAATCAAGTTTAGAATTTACAGAAATATTAGAAAGCTATTCATAAAATTCTCATTTAAAACCGTCTTGTATATTCCATGCATGACAAGGTCAATTGTATCAATCGATTACGATATTTTCTTAAATCCGCATGAATAAATGACCTGAAGATGTTAGTTTTTATGGAATATTATCAGTCAAAACGAAAACTGTTCTCGAGATAAATGTAAATTATATTTGAATAAAAAAAAATTAAATGGAAAAATTAAATAAAAATGATTAGAAAACAACATTTAAGTTGCTTTTTGGAATTTTATTATACAGTCTGTTACGTTATATGTTACAACTGAAACTATATAATTACATTTCTAAGATAGAAGATATTGTTTTTGAATAATATTACAACAAAATAAAGTGGCCGAGGTGAGTCAAACTGTATACACTGTAAAAAATTTCGGAATAAGTTATGGCAATCAAGGTGCCGGTATTTGTTACTGTAAAATCCATTTTAACCGGCATATGTTATGGAACAAAAAATCCGATATACAGTAATTTTTACAGTAGTAATTGCCGAAAAATCACTGTATTTAAATAAATATTACAGTAAAAATTACGGTAAAATATATTACGTTAAAAATGGATTTTACGAATTATGCACCCAAAATACCAGTATCCCGTATTTTGATCTGTAATTTTCTATAGTGTATGAATTTAAGAGCAAGATTAGAAAAGAAAGCTGCAAACAAGATGTTTCATAAAGATATCCCTTAACATATACTTTATGAATTAATATCAAAAATGAGCACATTGGGGGTGATAAATTAATTTTTAAGCTAGGAAAAAACTAAAACCTTATGAAAATTTTAACGCATTACAATTAATTGCATTTAACAAATGCAAAATAAAATTGATTGCAGGTTGAAACTTGAAGAAGTTTTTAATAATCGTCTCCTATTTGTCTTGTCTTTCAATCAAACAGGTTTCTTTGTGTTTCCAACACAAATCAAATATGATGTATGAGACTCCGATAGTGCTTTTATTCCTCTCTCGCTTAAATTATATTTTTGCTTTTCTTTGCATATTTATCTTTTGATAAAAATTCTGAAAACATCTACTAAAGGCGGTCTTTTCGAAATATCGTGTTCATTCTTCAGACGAAATAGGGTAAATATTGCACCAAAAAAATATTTTGCCTATCCTCCTGTCGGTAGTGAAGAATAAGTGTTTTGAGACTTTGATATAAGACTATGATAGACTTTTATATGAGATTATAATCGACTTTGATATGAGACTATGATAGACTTTTATATGAGATTATAATCGACTTTGATATGAGACTATGATCGACTTTGATATGAGACTAAGATCTACTTTGATATGATACTGTGATCGATTTTGATATGAGACTATGATCTACTTTGTTATGAGACTATGATCGTCTTTGATAAGAGACTGTGATCAAATTTGAGCAAATTATTCGTCGCTGAACAGCCGACCCAATTTTTGGGTTTACGACTACTAATGCTCAACTCCGTAGCCCTTCAATTTTGAACCCAATCCAGAAGACAAGGGAACTCCTTGATCAAGTATAGGGAGAAATTTGCCTTCGTGGAGGACTTTTAGGTAGCACTAACCTGCATTTCTGTGCATGGAGAGGAAAACCACGAAAACCTCTCACGATTAGTTTGACGGCAATGGGACACTAACCCATGATCGTCTATCACTGAGGATATTTTACTTTAGTACAGGGCTCGGTACGATCCGGATGCGGAATTCTTACGAGATTTGAACCCAAGTCATCTCATTCAGATACGAGCTCTCTACCCCATGTGAAACTACTTTTAAAAATTATAATTTATATTTACTTCCATTATTATTTTTCGATAGAATTAAGAACTATTCAAATGAACTATTCGCAGTGGTTAGTTGATTAGCTAGTTGGGAGCTTGATTGATTAATTAAATAGGAAAAAAAAAATTTTGATCGATTTAATTTAGACGTTTTGCACAATTTGATTCAATAGAAGGAATGAATAAAAATAAGGGTTTGAGAGAAATCGTAAATTGAAAGCCAGTGAACTTAACAACCCAGAGAAAAGCCTAAAATGGAATTGTTGAACGATGCAACAGAATATCTAACTACAATAAAAAGTGCAAACTGAAAAAACTTAGGCTAAAACAAAAAAGTTGCTCAACAAGCCAAGAACCACTGCGGGCAGTAGTGCCTTAACGCATACATGGATGATGAAACACTGTTTCCCAGATAATGGAAATCATTGAATGATCATTGATTGATCCTTTCTAGATCAGAAATGAAGATATTGCTTTCCTAGATCATTTTTTAACATTATTCTTTTATAGGTGTTGAAAATTCAACCTTTTATAGTGGATGAGCGACTTTTTTTTATCCTGTTTATGGTTTATGTAATTGTAGTCAGTCTAGGGGTGAGAAGCGTATTGAAGAATGGAGTGCACTATCAGCTTTTTATTCTATTCTTAAATATTGGTAGGCAAGACTGATATTAAGGGCTTAGAGGCTAAATGCTTGTTATTTTTATAAGTATTCAACTCTTCAGTTTTAAAATCTGTTCCAGATTTTTTTTCTTTATTTATAAATAAAAAAAAATTAAAAAAATTAGGTTACATATCTAAACCAGGGAATGATGTTTTGAGCAAAATTTTTAATATTTTATTTTATAGCCGACGTTGAACAGCCGACCCAATTCTGAGTTTACGACTTTCAATGCTCAACTCAGTAGCCTTGTAATTTTGCCTTGTAATTTTGAACCCTATCCAGAAGACAAGGGAGCTCCTGAATCATGTGTTGCGATAAACTAGGCGGAGGACTTGTTGATGGAACTAACCCGCATTTGAGTTACATGCAGAGGAACAACACGAGAACCACCAACGGTTAGCCCAATGGCAAGGAGATTCTAAGCCATGATAAGTCTACCACTGAGTCAGCACTATGGTCTGTGCCATTCGGAAACATAATTCGTTTCAACTAGCCACAACTGGGATTCAAACCTGGGTCACCTCATTGGGAGGTGAATGCTCTATCCCCTGACAAACCGCGCCTCTTTCAGTGAAACTTACTTGAATTCACCTTACATTGAAAAGTAAACAGCAAAACCCTTCCACAATTAGTTTGGCAGCAAAGGGACTCAAACCCATAACCACTGGAAATGTTTCTTATTCAAACTGGCAGTTCAAACTACGCGTATTATATAATTTAGCCAATCATTCGAACCACAATGGTTTTCTAGTGAACTGCATATCCCCTATAAATGGATAGCTGTATAAACTACATTCTTTTTCTAAAGTTAAGGAACAAAAACATTTTTGCGAATAATCAAAAAAAATAACGAATCAAATCAAGTGAAATTTTTATGAAAATGCATCTAAGTCTGATAAAAATGTATCAATAAATAAAGGCGCGAACTGAAATTTGCGAGTTAATGGACAAAGCAGCAAGATATTTCCTCAATGCTATATCAAAATGCCAGGTCGATTCACAATAAACTGTTTACGTGGATTTTGGGACATTAAATCTACATTAATTGAAGAGTGAGATTTATTGTCCTAACTCTTCAATTAAAGCAGTTTTCTTGCCCCGGTAGGTTTTTGGAAGCAGGTGGCGAGCAGCAATAGCCATGTAAAGAGCATTTCAGGTATGCACTATGAAAATAAGGTCTGAAAATTTGGTTAGACACTTCTTCCTTTAAATTTTTTTAGGTTTAATATATTCATCCACCAACCCAGCTACACGTGGACGAAATTGTTAATCCATAACTGGCGGCCGTTAGGTGCTCAAAAAAAAAAACAAATCTTACACAGATCTCAGCCTATGCCTAAATAAAATCAAGATGCTTTCATGATAGCTCAAGTGAAAGAGTAGTCCACCTTATCTAGGACATGCAACATCAACCTTGGACACAGGTGCATTGGACTTGTGCTCTTTTAACTGAAGAGTCTTGATTCTGTCTGATCAAAGATTCTGTCTGCCCAATTACAGAAAGAACCAGAAGAAGGAATTCATAGCACTCTGGCGATAGAGTTATTAGGGACTGGGCCATCATGATGTAAACAGAAGTACAGATTTGCATTTTCAAGAAGGCACTATGATTTCATCGAGAAACGCTGCTAAGATCTTAGAATCCTATGCAAGATTACCATTAGGCATTTTTGGTTCGCAGTGCATTTTTATAGTTGACAACACGCTTACAAATAAGGATTAGCTGATCGAGTAATAACTTGATTCCGACTTTGATAGCAAAAATGGAGTGGCCAGTCAGCTCTCCAGACTTTAATTTTGAAGGGTATGTCATAAATGCCCTTGGCAGAGCTATTGCAGTTAACCACCACCTTTACAGTAACTTCTCAGGGTTAGGAACTGCCTTAATGTAGGGGTAGGGTTTATTGTCCAAAATATTTGTGAGCCAAACAAAGAACGTAAGAGACACACAAAGAACGTATATCCAATATTATCCAAAACAGTTTAACGATGCAGTTCGGACGTATAATCAATCTAGTACAAAAGTGTGACGACCAGAGATTTCCCTTCTCCAAAACTTCACTAAAAGGGAACACTTTCAGTTCCATTTTCTCATTGAGGATGGCTCATTGAATGGGTTAAACACCCAAGTATCATTTTGCTGCATAATTCTTTTGGTTATTTTGCTGTGATTTCCATGGGTTTATCAAACTGAGACAAGTGGTCCACTCTCTTACGCATTCCTCCAACAAAATGTTTAAGAACTGAAAACAACTCTTAAACCAACAGAAATCTCTGAGAAAGTTGCTTCTCAGACCACTTTTCCTCTGAAGTCAGAGCACCAGGACCTTGGATTGGTGGGGAAAAAATGGATCTTCGGAGTGCAGAGAAACTCTGGGTCAGGACTTAAGGGGATTCGTAATTTACCAAACATCAAGACGTAAGATCTTCAACAAAATGGAACTCAATGACAGGTATTGCCGAATTTAAATCATAACCTGACGTGGTATAAAAGTCTCGCGGCGTGATATTTTCTCTTTTTTTTCATAAAAAAGAGATATTATGTTTGTGAGGGGGGTAGGCAAGTGACGGCATCATACGTGACAGGCTTATCGCGTTACTGGGTAACAGGAAAAAAAGAGAATAGAAATTGGTGCCATCAATGCCGATATATGCATCCATGAGTTACGAAATTTATATTTTTCGATTAAGGAGAAATATTTATCACCCCATTTGTTTTTTTAAAAAAGGGGGCTAAATAATTGAAGAACAATCATTCGTGTTTGAGATATCGATAGAGGTATCGTGCGTTTGGTATCTATGAAATGCGGTTTCTGAGTTGTATTGTATTGTTTAGCAAAATTTGGAACAAAAAATATTTCAAGTTATTTTTGCAAGAATATATCATTTACTTCTTTAACAAAAATTTTTTCGAGTCGTTTTTTATTCTAATTCTAATATATGTAAATGTATGATTCAATGCGAGGATACTTAAATAATATTTATATTCTGCATCATGTAACGATATGATGGTCTAAAATTCTTTCTCATTTTGATTCGAGCATTCTCAGTAGCCAGTAAATCACGTAGTATAATTCCTAAACCAATACTGATGATCCAGATGTCTTCCGTTGTAATCAGTATAAAATTTGCAAAAGTGGTAAAGTACTTTTACCAACATATCTATTTAGTCTTCTTATAATATTAATTTATCATCGTTTCTTAGTATTATTCTCTGCTATTATTAAGTTTTAAATTTAATTTATTGTTACTAAAAGGTCTTTCGAAGATAACCTATAATATTATTTTATAATGCAACATTTTATTATATACATATTTAATTTTTTTTTAAATTTATGAGCAGTTTATAATTATCAAATGAATTTTATTTACTTTTATAATAAATTTCTCACATTATATTCATATATTTTTCTTCAGTAATTGAGAAAGTTATTTTTTTTTGCCTTGGTGGGGACTACGAAGATATTTTAGATTTAAAAAAATATTGGTGTAGGAAATACCGAGCAATGGAACTTAAGCTTGCAAACAAAGCAATGTATGGATGTTTTTACTGGACAAGTGTTCCCATGAAATTGCTTTTTGGAAAGAAAAAAAAACATCAATGTAGGCAATACCGGGCAATGGCTCTCAAACTCAAACAAAAACCGGGCGTTGGACATCTATAATGGGATTATGATGTATTTCGACCTTTGTGAACCTGCAAAAGAAAAGTAATGATCGACTGCTTTTAGGGAGACAGCTTAAAGTTGAAGGATTAGCGCTGTTCACTTATTGTTTTGCAATCTCGCAACCCGTACAATGCATAAAATATATGCAATAGAAATAATAGAAGACAAATATTGCAAAATTAAAGAAATTTTTTCAACGGGATTCATGTTTACAAAACAGTGTGCTGGAATAATATTAAGCATTCTAGAACAATATAGATTTATAGATTGTTCTAGTATACGTTTGGGAAATGCAGAATCAAACAACAAAAATGATATACTTGATAAAATGAATTTCATTTACTTCAAAATTTGTGAAGTCGTCATGCTTTGAGAGTTCAAAAATAGGCACCCATTCTCAAAACCCACTTTATACCGTCAAAATTTCGTATGTTTTGAAAATATGAAGATGGTAAAAATCGTTATGTCTCAAACTTTAAAAAATAGGCACTCATTTTCAAGACTCGATCTTGATCTCTTCGACAAGTCTTGAGAGTGGGTGCCAATTTTTGAAGGCTCATAATACAGGGTGTTTATAAAGTCCCGGGCCCATTTTGATTTTTAATAACTCATAAAATAATAAAGATAGATTAAAATTAATAACTTAAATGGTTATATAGACTCAAAAAGTTTTATGACCCTCGTCAATGAACTTCCACGTGTGCCCCCTTCTTCACACGGAGAATACCAAGTCGATAGTCAATTTCACGCCAAGTAGCAGCAAGCATGTCGTCATCCACAGAGGCTATTACGGTTGTAATAATGCCTTTAAGGTCATCAATGCTCGACACGATCCTCCTGTAAACATTTTCCTTTATAAATCCCCAAAGAAAAAAGTCCAGCGACGTTATATCAGGTGATCAGGGTGGCCAAGGAAGTGAACCTCCTCGCCCAATCCATCTTCCTGGAAAATGGTCATTCAAAGGACTGCGAACGATGATACCCCAATGAGGTGGTGCACCATCTTGTTGCAAAAAGACATGTGGCCGAAGCTCTTCTAGTTGGGGAAATACGAAGTTTTCCAGCGTCTCTAAGTATACAACTGATGAGCCCGTCTTTTCTGTAAAAAAGAAAGGCACAATGACTCGGTCGTGCATTAGTCCACACCACACATTAACCCTTGGTGAATCCCTTTGTGTCTCACGATATTCAAGGGGGTTTTCAGATCCCCATATGCGCACATTATGGCGATTAACAATACCAGAAACATGAAAGGATACTTCGTTGGAGAACATTATGAGCTTCGGAAAACCGCAGTAGCCTCTGTGGATGCCGACATGCTTGCCGTTGCCTGGCTCTGAAATTGACTATCGACTTGATATTCTTCGTGCGACGAAAGGGGCACACGTGGAAGTTCATTGACAAGGATCATGAAACTTTTTGAGTCTATCTAACCATTTATGTTATTAATTTTAATCTATCTTTATTATTTTATGAGTTTTTAAGCATCAAAATGGGTCCGGGACTTTATAAACACCCTGTATGTCGAATTTTGCAATCTTCATATTTTGTGAAACAAATAAAAATGTTATATTATCAAGTACATCTTTCTGCCTCAGTTTCTCTAGATTAATCATTTAATAAAAATGATGAAATGTACGTCACGGATCATTCACGTACGTACGTCATGCATCACGTATCATTGTTATTAAATGTTTCATTTAATAAAAATGATACGTGAATCATATTCGCAAACATTAAATTCATTCATGCATCATAATGATTGAATACAACTTCAAATACGAAGAAATGAGAAAAATAAACAATTTTTTTCTCTCCACTCATTGACATTGGTTTTGATTTGATTCTTATTCATAATGGTCCACCATTATAATTTTTAAATCCGTCACTTTATCTCATTCATAAATGCATTCTAAAAACTTATGCTGTAAAAAAGCTATATATAACCGGAGAAAATCATTTACAAGGTAATAAGAAAGGAAGTAACTTATAAATCAAATTTAAAAAAAGCATTATTACGGTAATAAGTGTGGCATCATTGTGAACTGCCACAATGATTACCCGTCAATCTGCATTTGAAAATCTGAAACTTTTCTATTTAACGGCGTTTCAATCATCATCTTTTTCGCCAATAAACGGCATTAAAGTGTTCTGACACGCACTTTTCTCATATTTTAAGCCAAGAACTGCTTTGGGAATGCATTGTTACACATCTAAATTCCTTTGAAGTCAGAAAAAATTACGAGTTCATTCTTATTGAACGTCACTTTTTGGCAATATGATGCGTGGGCAGAATTGAAGTGAAGTAAGATTAGGATGATCTTTACTTCTGGTGAAATATCTACCGCGCTTCAAACAAACTATATTTTAAGTTTTGAATACAAACGTAAGAAAACGCTGCGCATTTTTCATTGTGATATAAATTTACTTTTGTTTTTTTGTATTGCAATTCGGTAAATAATACAATTTTTTACGACTTAAAAATTATTAATTTATATCGAATAATTTATCGTTACAATTTTTAACTTTATGTATAATTTAATATTATAAATACTATGTGAAAAAAACATTTCTGATAAAATTACGTACTGTATGGTGACAACATTTCTAGTAAAAAATAATAATTTTAGTATTAAGAATTGAAGCATAGGGAAATTGTTGCTGTTGTTGTTATAGTTCATTTACGTCGAACTGGAGCTGCACAATGGGCTATTGACGACTGTCTGGGAAACATACTTGAGGCTGATCCGAAGACTTGCAATCACAATTATGATCCTCTGCAGAGGGAATGGCTTCTCTGCTTTGGTAGCCCAACGACCTGCACGCGAAGTCAATCACTTTACAGTAGAACAGTTTAACGAGGACCAATACCGCACACTCTCGGTCCCTACGCAGACTGATCCAAGTGGTCACCCACCCGCACACTGACCGCAGCAATTGATGCTTGACTTCGGTGATCTGCTGGGAAACGCGTCTTAACGATCAGTCCACTGCGGGACACATAGGGAATTTAAAACATTAATTTGGTAATATTTCAGTTCACATGGTAACGGTTAATTTTACTAAAATTACTACCAAAGCTCTTCGGTAAAAATTTCCGAGTTTTTTGGTGTTACCTTGGAGCCAAAGAATAAATTTTAACATAGTCATATATTATAACATTTTAACATAGAGTAAAATTCTAGTAGTTTTGACCATATTATTTTCTCAGTGTATTATAACATCTTAGCAGAATAAACGTGGTTTAAATTTTTAATATTTTTTCAAAAAAGGAACGAAAAAGGACCATTGTTAATATTATTAATTATTATTCTATTATACAACGTAATAATGTAAGGAAAGTGCGGTGAACGGATTTATTGGTATGCTATATTAAATTGTTTAAGTAAAATGTAACTTTTGATTTCACAATTTACTTTTTTGATACGATTGAGAAACAATTTTTTGTATTGATAAATTTATGGATTTTTCGTATTGACTAGCACACATTATATTGAATTGTTGGTGTCAAATATCGAATATTCAACACTGTATTTTGTTATTTTAAGACATTTTTATATCGTTTCGAAATGGTTAAGTGACGACAAATAAGATTTTTAAAATGATTTAATATTAATACCAATCTGCAATATTTTATAATTTTTGATTTTGTACATTTTTTGATTTTATATACTTTTTTCTATTTTATGTTATTTCTTCATTTTATGTTATTTCCTCATTTTATGTAATTTTTCGAATTTATGTTGATTTTACATTTTTATTTTTTTGTAGAAAATATTATTTTGAAAATTGTTAATTACTTTACCTTTGTATCAAAGCAAAACCTTGGATTTTTATGAAAGCATTTAAGAATTTTAAACTTTTCACGTCAGTTTTAAACGGTTAAAAATTAACACGAATGATTGCTCTGAATTGATTCATCGGAATTCAATATTAAAACATAAATTTTTTTTCTATCTAATTTTTAGCATGGTTGCAAAGGAATTCTTAATACTTTATCCTAATCCTAAATACTGAATCCTAAATACTTCGTGTTGAGATAAAAACTAAATGCTCATAGTATTTTAAAATTTTAAATTTCCATTACGTCTATGTTGATCTTTTGTACAATTAACACAAAATGAAATTTAGAAATAAATAGAAAGTAATATTTGAAAAGTTGTTAAATATTTTATTTTTTATATTAAATAAAGTCAGGGGTATGCATACCTAAATGTTAAATTTTTAAATTTTTTTGCACCATTTGGAACGGATGCAAAGTGAATTCGAAAAATTGTGGTGAACTGATTTATTAATGTTTGCTACTAAAATGTAAGAAATTGAGGTTTAATAAACTTATTTATTTATTTCTTACTTATTTAATATGCGTGTTACGCAATAAGAATTTACTTTTGTGTTAGTGTAAACTGTACGCAAACGTAAAATTAGCAAAATTATATGGAAGAAATTATTAATACCCAATCGTTCAGTTCAATACTAATTCATTTGAAGTAAGTTTTTAAATTTTTTTCTTTGGTAATTATATCTTTGCATTCAAGTAAAGCATTGAAATTCATAATATATATATATATGTATAAGCAAAATTTTTTAAATTATTTCAATACATTTATATATATATAAAAAAATTTTTTTAAATTACTTCAATAAATTTTTTTAAAAGAATAAAATTTTGTTTTAATTGTTACAAACAACTTTAAAAAATTTTTTATAAATAATATTTAACATTTTTCTAAAAATTTTATTTTAGTTATTTTTAAAATTTAAAGAAATTCAAATTAAAAAAAAAAACTATCTGGTATCTAAAAAAATAACTTTTGTTAATTTTTTTTATTAAATTATTAAATACGTCCTCAAAAAAATATTATATCTTAGCAATCAAATGCTTTAATGCATATAATATAAATCCACATTCTTAACAATACATTTTAAACTTGACATCGAACAAAATAGAATCAAATTATTAAAAATCCTTACAACAAAGAAACAAATTGCATAACTGTTTTTTTCCCCTCCTGAGTCCCGCAGGAGACTGATCGTAAATAAGTAGAACACCGAACTCAAGCAACACTAACTGCGCAGGTTGGTAAACACTTTAACCAGCCTGCGTAGGGACCGTGGGTGTGTGGTATCGGTCATCGTTGAACCACTGTGAAGAGCTCAACTTCATGACCAGGTTGTCCGGCTACTGATGCCGGGAGTCATCTCTTCTGCAGAAGATCAAAATTGTGATGGCGTGTCTTCAGATCTTCCTAATAGGGATTCTTTCCAGACCGTCGTCAATAACCCATTGTCCTGCTCCAGAGTTACGTAAATAAAGTACTACTACAACAGTGCTTCTCAAACTTATGACCATTGTATATCCTTTCTAAATTTTTCGTAACGCTGTGCACCACTAATAAAGAAAATGAATGTATTTTTTACTATAAGAAATTTTACAAAAGTTAAAAATCACAACTGGCTGTTGACACCACAAACTATTAACTCTGAAAAAATAGCCAATAGAAAAATACGTAATCGTAAATTCGTATGGCTAGCTTTGTTTTTAAATAAAATTTCTGAAATTTTCGTTTGTTGCAAGATATTTCACATAAGAACGCGTACCCCCCGCTAAGCGATTCCCGTAAAGCTAGGGGTACGCGTACCACACTTTGGGAAACATTCCAAACTACAACATTCCAAAATTGCTAATTTTTTCCTACCTCACACCATGGATTTTATTGAAATATTCCCTAATATTTCTGATATTAAAGAAAATGTTCATGAACATGTTAATAAAAATCCATTAAAATCATAAGAAAAAAAAGTAAAAAAAGTTAATAAGATTAATAATCCCATTGAATGTCTACATGTTGCTAAATATGTTACCTTAAAATAAACGAGCGATATACGTTTAACGCCGTAGTTCATAATGATACAATAACTCAGTTTAAAAAATGAATCTTTCTATTGCTCCATCAATCAAAGCGCTACATATTCTTGCAAAAAAAGCATCGAATCCGAACGATTTGCCGAACCAAAACACAAGGAACGGGAGGAGGGTCGAAAGCAATTAGAAAGCAACACCCAACATTTCACGCGATGAGCGCTGACGAAACGCTCATCACATAAAAGAGCCCCACAGAAAAATAAAGTGTTCTCATAAAAAGAATACCAGAATAAATGAGAAACTCATTATCGGTTTGCATCTCTTGGATGGACGCGTTAAAGTTGTTTTTAGGCGTATGCCATTTTCTGGGCATAATAGGCACATTAGTTATATCCAAGGATATCCGGATATGACCATGAATATGATAAATGGTCACATTCGTACCAGACCATCAAAAATCGGACAGGTTTAATTTTTTTTTTTTCAGTTTCTCTCTTCTGCCCTTACCGATTGCATGTGTGCACGTCTGATAATTATAAACAGCAGAGATGAATTACTCCGCAATTATTTTTGGCGGAATAATCCGACGTGAATTATATTTCGAGATCCATCAATAGTGTAGCAGATGGCATCCTATGATGTGACAATGAGAAATGGTGGCTAAATTGCGCCAGCAGATGTTTTCAGTTTATGAAGGGTTTCTCAGTCTGTTTTTTTATTTTTATTGCATTGAGCTGATGTGGGTTGTATAATAAGACGTAAGCAAATTTATCAAAGTCTGGAATGAAATTCCAAAAGGAAAAACAAGCCCATTCTTGTATCAATTTGAATGATGGAAAAATGGCGGTTATTAATGGTTTTGACTGTTTATACGTTTAAGTGTTTTTTCTTTTTCTTTTATTTTAAATACTCTCTCTGTTTTTTCGCAGTTAAGACTGTTAAATAAGCAAGTAAAAACTATGTAGCAAGTTCAAATAGAGGAGACATCGTTATCAAATGGCATTTTGAATGATGATGAATCGGATTTTTATGATGGGGTTTCTTTGATTAATAATCTGTATGCTTATTGGAGTCATCTTTTTTTAAAAAACTAAAACCATATTATTGTGAGTCTTCAGATGTGAATATATGAACTCAAAAACAATTTAATTGTTTATTTCAAGATATTTCAAAGTTTTCGGATGCACTATCTCAATGAAACAGGCTTACCCGGAGAGTCTAAGTATGGACTCAAATTGGTGTTCTGCTAACTGGTCCATTAATATGGTGTTCCAAACTTTCGCTGAAAAACTAATTGCTAATCTCGAGTAGCAGGTGAAAGTTTTAACGTCAGGCTGAAAAGCATCTACCAAAGATATTACGAATTTGATAACTACAAGAAAATCAACTTGAATAACTATTGTATTATTAGTCCGAAATCATTACAACTACAACGACGTAAAAACGATTCCTGGAAACTATTTAAGATCTCAGGTTTTAAGATGCACTATCTCAATGAAACTGGCTTACCCAGGAGAGTCTAGGTATGGGCTCAAATTGGTGTTCTGCTAACTGGCGCATTAACACTGTGTTCCAAACTTTGGCTGAAAAACTAATTACTAATCTCGAGGAGCAGGTAAAAGTTTTAACGTCAGGCTGATAAACATTAACCAGAGATACTACAAATTTGATAAGTACAAAAAAATCAACTTGAATGACTACTGTAATATTTGTCGGAGATCATTACAACTACAGGGTAACAAAAAATTATAGGGATCACTTTTGTGGTTATCTACCACTAAAGTTTTAAAACCTTTTTCCATATATAGCATACTGATCTAAAGCTCTACTATTTGACTTTCAATTGCAATACTATTTCATAAAATCACAAAAATGCTTTTGAAGAAATTTGACAAAAAGCTAATTGGTCAAGTACAAGCATTTTTAGAACTTCGATGGAGCCACAAAATTATAGAAACCCATTTTAAAAAGAAAGGTATTGCGATTTCACTCAGCCATATCAGTCGCATCAAGAATTCAAAACTTGGATCGATGCAAAATAATGCAAAACCAAAAAGAAGTGGACGGCCAAGCAAATTGAAGAAATCAGATTTGCAGAAGCTTGATAAGATGACATCAAAACCGGATCCTCCAACACAGACAAGCATGGCTAAAGCTCTTAACGGGAGTCAGCAAGTTGTAAGCTATCAACTAAAACAAAAGTTGAAGAAAAAATGCCATAAAAAACCTAAATGTCATCATTTAAGTGAGAGATCGGTGCAGATTAGGAGGCAACGCTTATGGCCTCTCTACAAGCTTCTCTGTAAGGACAGATGGCGAAAGTTCATTACAACTGATGAAGCTTGGATCTATCTATCTGATACCAATGCTAAATCTAAAGTTCAATATCTTAGCCGTGGACAGAACAGGCGAGACTTGACACCATCAACCACGGTGCCTCATGTCAAAGGCGTAATGGTTTGGATGGGCATATCCGCCCATGGTGTGACCAAACCTCGGTTTGTGAAACCTGGGGCCCAAAATAAATTTTGAGTATTCCATACAGAAGATATTAAAGCCCTTTTTTAAGGATGATTACTGCAGATTGTACTCTAATAGTGATGCTGTGTTCCATCAGGACTCTGCCCCATCGCATGCATCTAAGGTCACCCAGAAATTCCTAACAGATCAGCAAGTGAAATTCCTGAGACCAGAACAATGGATTCCAAACAGTCCTGATGCTTCACCATGCGACTATTTCCTATGGGGACATCTGAAAAACAAACTGAATAAGAAAAGATTTTCTACATTGAGAGGCCTTCAAAGAGCTATTAGAGAAGAGGTGAAGAAAATCCCCCAGGAAATCATTTTGCGGGCTTTAAAATCATGGCCGAAGCGTTGTAGACAAATCTATTATGCCGGAGGTCGACATATTGAGAAACATCGCTGAATTTATGTAATAAATTTTGGAAATAAAAACATTCAAAAATGATCCCTATAATTTTTTGTTACCCTGTAGAACGACGTAAAAACGATTCCTGGAAACTATTTAAGATCTCATGTGCTATTAGTTTCTTTCGAAGCAACGGTAATCCACACTAAGAGATTCTTCGATGTGTCCATATACGTTGCATGAACTAGTGATTTTAGGTAGTCACCATGGGAAAAATTTGTATGGATTTGAATCCTGCACGCAGAGATCATGCAATGGCCCTCCCTACGTCCTATTCAGTTCCTTGGATATCAACTGCTCTCCACTATTTCGTTTCCTCAAGTCTTAAAATTTTCATGCGTATTCTGCGTCTTTCTCGCAGTTAGCGAAGCGATCTCATGTTCTGAAGAAAATTTTAATCTTGATGCCTTTTATACCTTCTTTGAATTGGGCTGTCAAATTTCGAAGTATCGTGTATAACTCAATTGATGAAATAGTTCAAAACACTGATTTATGTAAGCAATTAAAAAAATTAAAACAGCTATTATGGTCCAAATGTTTAAGAAATTAAAATAAAAAAGAAAACTTATAAATTGAAATGAAACTGTTTTTTTTTTCTTTCTTGAAGATCAGCATTGTTTTAAAAAATGAAAAAAGAATTAAAAAAAATATTTAAAATTTGTTTTTGCAAAATTTAAGAGACGTTTGAATGAGGTGGGAAAATTTTTTCGATAAGTTTGAAATTAATTCATTGTATAAGCGTTATTATTATAACGTTACAAATTTATTTCGGTATTCAGTACATGATTTTTTCATTATTATGCTAGCCACCTTATATGTATTTGCATTTATTTATATTTGTCTGAAGTTAATTCTACGTATGTTCTTATCAGCATTTCGCAGTTATAAATTGCTTAACTGACTTATGCATTTATATATATATACATATTTTTATTTTATTTTTTCAAAATAAATTTATATTTATTTCATTTGGATAAAGATCAAAAGTAAGTAAAATTTTTAATTACCATTCAAATCAATATTCACCCTGCTGTATATATTTTTATAAAAAATATGTCTGTAGCATATTGTACATATTGTATAAATATCTGTAGCATATTGTATTTATAATTAGTATTTACTTAATTTATCAAGCAGTCACAACGTTATAACCAAATTGCTATAGCATAAAAAAAGTTTATAGCGAAGTTAGCAACAGCCTATCAAAAAACACCTCAGGAAAAGATTTTTTTATCTGTAGATACATGTTTTGCATCTATAATAAAATGCAGATATATATATTATCCTGACATCGTCATGATGGAATATCTAATCCTTAATAGTAGATAACCTTTTGATTTTTCTTTAATGATGTTAAGAACATTTTCTATCCTTTATTAGAATTCTCTATTGGTTTGCAAAAAATTCTGCATCTAATTATGTAACTTAACTAATTTATTATATTAAACTATCGATCATGTGTGAGCTAATAGATCGATTAATTACAATATTTAGTAACTAGGTGATCTATCTAGTTACTAAATAAGGCAATTTAGCCGTGCAATTAATATTCAAAAATAAAAATTTAAATAAAAATGAAGATAAAAATTAATAGATTATAAAAGTTAAATTAACCATTTTAATTTTTACCCAGCAGTAAAATAATTCAAATTATCAACCTACACTGAAAAAAAAATATTTAAAATAAAATATTAATAGTTAAAATTTCTAATCGTAAAAATTCAAGCTAAAAATAAGCCCCCCTTAAAGGAATTAAAAAGCCTACAAAATCGAAAGATACAATAGAAAAGCATGATATACCACCACTGTGACGAGTGAAATGTAGTGTAATTATAGAGGGAAGCAACAGAAAATTCTAAAAATCTTTCTTCAATAGTTATATAAATGTTGCCATCGAGCTGTTAACTAAAATAATTCGATTTTTTTTAATATAAATAAAGGTAGAATTTTTGGACACGTTTCCGAAGCACCATTTTTTGGTTAATTTTTCGGATGTACAAAAATAAATATATTTGGAGCTAAACAAAAAAAAATAATAAAATTTAAACTCCAAAAAATGCGAAATATTGAAAATGTTAGAAACTTTTTGATTAGATATATATAGTACGCGTATACAATATAGTACGCGTCGCTGCATAATTAATTCCATCATGAGTAAAATTAATTTTTTTTTGTTTTTTTGTTAACCTAACTTCTGTGGTTTAAAACTTATTAAATAATTAGAAAATTAGAGAAAGAAAAGGAAGAAAAATTGACTGAAAATAACAAAAAAACTAACAACCGCATCACTAACATTTTCAGTCATAGTAGGAAATATCAATGTATGATAATAAAAATATTTTGTTTAAAATATGAACTTTAAAGGCATTTATTTAATTATATTATAAATATGGTAGTTTAATTGCTTTTTTTTATTTTTAAACATAAAATTGACGGAACTAAATGGAGCAAAAACAGTTTCAATAAAGTTAATTACATCGTCTTTAATAAAATATTTATAACAATGATTGAAATTATTTTATAGCGTAATGCTATTGTGCTATACTGAATATGAGCTTATTCTATTTATATATTATGGGCAAGCATTTATTACAATGACATGATTTATTAATTCCTTAGCTAATTTTTTATTTTGTGTTAAATTTTGTTTTTAAGAATCGTACTGAGATGGCTCCGAATAGATTTATGATAATTTACATTAAAGTCTAAAAAAAAATATCGCACAATTTTTAATTAACATTCAAAACCAATTCCAGCCGACCAATTTTTTTTTCTCAAAAAATATAATTGTCTTCTTTTATTGTTTTTAATTTTTCAGGCCTAATATATTACCCAGTTTTGCATAAAAACTACCAGACATCCCATCCAAAAATACAAATATAAAGACAAGATTTTTTGCATTAAAAACATTTGATAAATGCTTTGTATCTAATAAAGAACAACGAAAATCACATTTTTTTCCTCACAACATCATCAAGGAAAAAAAAAAAAAAAAAAAAACTTGCAACACCCTGGTGGCCAATACCATTTTATCTTCTTTTATTGACGAAACTCACGGTTTCTGCGTACTTTATTATAAGATAATTTTCGACGATGATTGAAACAAGCAAACGAGCTCCAGTTTTTTTTTTATCCTGAAGTACTTAAGAATTTTACTGATTGAATTTATGAGTCTCTGGCGAATTTTCTAAATGCATGCTCATTCCGTCCCCGGTGATGATTACTACGTACCTGTCACTTCGGCATGTATTTATCTAAACTTATACGAGCAACTCAATTTAAATACGCAAATTTATTTCCAGATTAAAATTTCCCTCTTAACATAAAAGAATTTCCTCGATAAGCATTGAATAAATCGTCTCTTTAATGCTTTTTTCGGTGATGGGTCAAAAAATTTGCTTTTTGAAAATTACTTCTGTAATTTGAATGAGTAAAATTCGAAACAATTTGAAAATACTTGTTGGCTAAAAGACAAAAGAGATGCTTTTTTTCTTTCTTTTGACCGTTTTGTTTGCTTGATTGATACAGTTTGAATATGTGATTCTTTTTTGAAATGTAAAATAAGTATTTTCAGAGCTCATTTTTTATGATTTAAAACTTTTTCTGTACAATTCGTTTAAAGATCTTACTTTCTATTTCGTAAGTATACAATGTATTTTTTTGACTGTTACTTTTGTGCTCAACTGCTGTGATGCATTTTGCGCTGTGTTGTTTTCGCTCTTTTTTAGGGATTGCATTTATGAGTTTCGATTTGGTATTAAGACTTGACCATGCATTTATCTATTTATCAGCAACACAAATTTAGCAAGCAAAATTTATTTCAAGATTCAAATTTTCTTCTCAACATAAAAATTTTTTCTCGGCAAACATTAAATAAATTATCTCTTTAATGTTTTTTTTTTTCCATTAAGAGTTTAAATTTTTGCTTTTTGGTTTGTAATTTTAAATTGTTTCGGTGATTTGAATGAATAAATTTCGGAATAATTTGACGATACTCGTTGGCTAATAAACAAAAAAAAAATATTTTTTTTTAGCTTCTTAAAAGTTTTAGTTTACTTGATTGACACATTTCTAACATGACGTTTGCTTGTTTTTTGTAATGTGAGGTATGTTTTATTTAGTTAAAATTTTTTTAGAACTCACTTTTTTTTAAATTAAAAAATTTTCAACTCAATTTTTACAATAATCATACTTTTTTGTAGATATATAATGCAATTCAATCTCTTTTTTTTTAAGTGTCTTTTTGTGTACTTATTAGTTAAGTAGTATTTTCTTTTATGAGTATTATGATTGGATTTACGAGTCTGTCTCAACTTTACGATGTACCTGTTACTTGGTCATTTTATTTACCGAAACTAATGTAAGCAATACACAAATATATTTCCAGATTAAAATTTCCATCTTAACATAAAAGAATTTCCCCGATTAGCATTGAACAGCTCGTTCCTATAATATTCTTTCTTTCTTTCTCTCTCTCTCTCTCTTTCTTTTTTTTTTTCTTTTTTTTTTTTGTAATGGGTCAAAATGTTCTTTATTGTTCCTTTTTTATTTATTTATTTACTTGGTGATTCGCTTTTTAAAAATTACTTCTCTAATTTGAATAAGTAGAATTTGAAACAATTTAAAGATACTTGTAAAAACTGATAGACACAAAACCCACTTTAAACTAATTCACTTTTACTTTTTGATTTATATTTTATTTTATTTTGAAAAATGAAAATACATTTTCCCCCTATTATTCTTTTCTAAAAAAATTTATACTAATTGAAAAATTTTTCAATTTTTCAATTCATAAAATAAAAATAAAAAAATCTATTTTGAATAACCTTAGAAAAATTGAATCAGTGTTGAACCATAATACCGGCACTTGAATCGATGCAAATTTACTCCTTCTGTCTATTTTATTATACTTAATTTATACATTTTCAGAAAAATCGATTTGATCTTGAACCATATCATTGGTAATATTGCAATTAACGTTACTAGTTATTATTGGTAACATTAACAATTAATGCTACTAATTATTATTGGTAACGTTAACGATTATTAATAATTATATTATTGGTAACGCTAATAATTAACGTTAACAATTCTTTCACGGACCACCAGTGGTTCGCGGAACAGCGTTTAGCAACCGTTGATCTAAAGCAGCAGTTCCTAAATGTTGTTCCATGGGTCCTGCGGAAAAGTTAAAGGGTTTTCCTCGAGTACGTTCTTTCAAAGGCAGTGATGAGTTTTGAAACCTCTGATCACGATAATAAATTATGAATAATATGATAATAGATATGAATATAAATTCTTTTCATAATAAGTAATGAAAAGAACAAGAATTTATAAAATATTTTATTAGGATTACCTATCGCACTTTTCAAACAGAAATAAAATAATTAAATTCTTTAATAAGAATATGAGTTAAACCATATGCGTATGTTTCCTAATAACAATTTTCAGCGTTTGGAATTTTTTAATAACAGTCGTTGAACAGTCGACCCAATTTTGGGTTTAGGACCATCAATGTTCAACTCTGTAGACTTGTAATTTTTGAACCAATCTAGAAGACAAGGAAACTCCTGGATCAGTACCCCCAGAGGTATTGATTTGTTATGGGAACAGGGAGGACTTTGCGACTCGACAGATTTAACGTGCATCAGTCACCATTTACAATACTGGGAGTTTTCGGCCGGTGGGGATCGAACACACGAACTCTTGCACATGGATCCAGTGCCCTATCAACCAGGCTAACGGTTTACAATTGTTGAGTTTTCATTTCGAAGTACACTATACTTCGGCTTTTTTTACTCACTTTCATCTTATGTACGTTCAGTGCGCAAAATAATAAGCTGACCACCCTGAATAACTTTAAATCTAATGATCGAATCTTCACGTTCTGGGACTCAATATTAATGGTTCGAGGGGGTGACTTCAAATATGATAATAATAAGACGATATTTTAAGTTACGAAAATCGGCTTTATGACCCTGCGCAATCTGGGAATTATGACCCCAATTGTTTGGTCAGACGCCAGTCCAAAAGTTTGGACTCCTTTATGTTAATTTTGCTTAAGGCCATATCTGGCGAAGTTTTAAAGCGAATGGAAAAAAGTTTGCAAAGAATTATAAAATTCGTTTATTCAAAAACAATTTCGTGCAAATTTTTTTTCTTCTAATGCCCACCTGGATAATGACCTAGGTCATACAGGCACCGGAAGGGCAGATTTGTTGGCCACTCTTTCAGGGGCACCATATTAGGTGGGCCAACGTTGCTTCCACAGTAAGGACAGATAGTACAGAGAAGGAAAGAGCCTGGGATACGAACCTAGATTTCATGCAAAAATAGTTTTTAGTAAATATTTATTATTTCTTAATATTTTATTTAATAATAGTCGGAAAGATTTTGAATTGTAAGTTACACAATTTTTACATCATTTAAAGAATGCATTTTTAAATGGCAAAATACAAAATTTGAGTGAAATCGGTCGAATAGTTCCTGAGAAATCAAACTTTGAAAAAATCGTATTTTTAAAATTCAATTTTGGGGTTCCGCTCAGATAAAGTTTAATACTTTTATTGTTCAGTAGCAGAAAAAAATTGGGATCTAGAGCATTCAGACCTCATCTAGCTCTGCGTTTCCTGGTCTCTACGAACGAAGTATTTCATCATTTAGCTCCCGAATGTGGTGTATTTATTCTGATAAATATTAATTAATACCAATGTTTAATAATAATATTTTAATAAATTTTAATTAACAATATTATTTAATAGCATTGCTTTAATAAATATTAACGTGGAGGTAAATTTGTTTATGTTTCAAAGTTATAAACATTTTTGTAATGATAATGTAACAATTGTAATATCCTTTGATGAAAATAGATATTTTATTTATTTCTTAAAAGCTATAAGTGCAAAATTAATAACCATATAATTGTTAAAAGGAATTTATCTTATGATAATTTATAATCGGCGTTAAGCAGCTGAGCTAATTCTGAGTATACGATTATCAATGTCAATCTCCGGAACCTTGCAGTTTTGAACCCAACCCAGAAGACTAGGGAACTCCTAGATCAAGCATTGAGACAAACTAGCCTTTGTAGAGGATTTTTTCGATAGAACTAACTGGAATTTGAGTTACACGGAGAGGAAAACTACGAACACCTTCCACGGTGAACACGATGGCAAAGATTCTGACCCATGATCTGTCTACCACGGGCGAAATTTTACGTCAGCTCTGTGGACTGTGCGAACAGTAAGCAGAATCTGTATCAACCAGTAACCGCTGAGATTTGAACCTGGATCACCTGTCGACCAAAATTTTGGTAATTTTCTGTTTAGAAGGAATGCTCGATTTGAACTGAAAAACATGTTAGATGGAAAAACAAGCATCACCGCAAGTAGAATTTATCATTATATTCTTGCCACAGGAGTTTTTTTAACAATAAAAAGCTTCACTTCTTTCAACTTCTATCATAAACAACCTATAAGACACAAAACTTAAAGAAGAAAATCACAAAATAAAATAAATAGAGGACAACCACTGGAGATAGAACCTCGATCCTTCGTAATGAGAGCTCAGTGCCTCAACCACAACACCATCGCTTAAGTTAGTAAAGCTAAATTCCGTTTTATAAACTAAAAGTTCTTAGACATAATTTTTTTACTATAAGGTGCTTTTGATATGGGTGCGTTACGGATATTATATCTATCATCAGTTTTTCATGCAAGAAATAGAAATGTGTGCTCTTAAATATGAACTAAATAAATAACTGCGAAAAAAAAAAGCTAACCGGCCTGTGAAGGGGTTAAGGAACTGCCTTTCCATCAGAATGGTTCTGAGTTCAAATCCCGGGCAAGGCATGGATGTTTTTTCCTTTTCTGTACTATCTATCCTTACAGTGGGAGCAACGTTGGCCCACCTAATATGGTGCCCCTGAAAGAGTGGCCAACAAATCTGCCCCTTTAGATGCCTGTATGACGTAAGTCATTCTCCAGGTGAGCATTAGAAAAAAAGTAACAACGAAAAATATGTTCGAAATCTTAGCTCCAACCTTTTCTTTACTTACTAACAAATAAAATATATACACGTGACATTACTTACTCAGATTAATTTTAGGTCTGTGCATATGGAAAATAGTTTACGGCTAATTAAACACAAACGCGTATGAATTCTTACGACAAATTTAGTGCGCAAAAAGAAAAAGAAATTGGTGCCTGAATAGGTAGTAAATGAATTGTCGAAACAAACCATATTTTTCAAGAAAGGATTCAAAAAATTCTTCCCATAAATGAAGATTATCAAGCGAAATAATCTTAAAAATTAAAGCAACAGTACTTTTAAGTGTACTTTTGAACAAACTGAACGAAAGTTGCTTATTCAAGGTATAGATCTTCAAAAAATATTTCCTCCCACCTACTACCAAACTAATGCAACCAAATTTACTGTAAATTAAAAGAAAACCAACTTCCATATTGACTGAAACACAGCAAATTCTTACAAACTTGGAACGCGCTGTATAAATTAGATTACAGTTTCCCTTAACACAAAATTTACTTTCATACTCCAACTACAGCATAAATCGACCAAAATCACAACTCACATTTACGAACTATAAAATTTTAAACTACAATGCCCTCAGAATTTAAAATATTACATAAACGAACGCGCAGTCGAGAATTTATCCAAATAACTGTAATGCAACATCGCCGGAGCTTTTCAATTAAAGTTTTAAGAAAGTAATTTGAGTGTTATAATAGCACCCAAACATATTACTGGTCAAGTGAGAGTTGCCATGGTTACCGTTTCTCTCTCACACTTCACAGGCTTTTATCTTTTTCAAAGTGTAACAGGGGTTTCGAGGTAAAGGGGGTTACAGGGGTTGAGGTGAAGATTAAACTCATTGCCCGATTTGCTTTGCCCCGAACTGATGTGTGTGTGACTGCGCTTTAATCATATTTTCACTAATGATTTTTAATTACTTCTCGTTTTAATTAGGGTGGTTTGGTTTTATAGGGAGAGAGACACAGAAGACAGGGGAGTGGGGGGAGTACCGGGGAGGGAGGGGGCTGTGATATGAAGAGTTTACGTGAAGAGGGAGTTTAAAGTTGAAGTTGACGCACATATATCGAAGAAAGTAAACGTCAAAAATGATATGCAGCGATGAAACAATTAAAACTTATATTCGGTATTTTATTAATTTATGAGAATTTGCTATTTGTGTTTCATTTCGGTAAGTAAATAGATTTAGAAGAGACAGAAATATTTTAATATTAGCATTTTTTTTTTAACTTGTATTTAAGATTTGAATGAAAATATTCTTAATTTTACTTCAGAAGTTTATATTTATTATAAATGAAGTACGACAAATCTTTTACTAGTCGAAATTTTTACCCATAGTGTCAAAAAACAGTATAAAACTTTAAGGATACCTTTTTCTTTTGTCGATAATCAGTTTTTAACAACTTATTTATTTGTGTATTGAGTACACCTTAATTACGCACAGAATTGCTAAACGTATTGAGAAAAAAAATTTAATTAAAATAAAAGATGTTGCAGAAACGTTTCTTAAATTATCTTTGATATAGATTGCAGTTTTTCCTTGCATTATTTGTTGGAAGCAAGATTGCTGAAAATATTAAAATATAGGAAAATAGTCAAGTAAACATTGCTGACAGATTTAAGATTTGAAGGAAAATATTCTTAATTTTCCTTCAGAAATTTATATTTATTATAAATGAAGTACGACAAGTAACTTACTAGTCGAAATTTTACCCATAGTGTCAAAAAACAGTATAAAACTTTAAGGATACCTTTTCTTTTTAAATTTTTTTGTCGATAATCAGTTTTATTTGTGTATTAATTTATTTATTTGTGTATTGAGTACGCCTTAATTATGCAAAGAATTGCTAAACGTATTGAAAAAAAAGTTTAATCAAAATAAACGATGTTGCAGAAACGCTTCTTAAATTATCTTTTATATAGATTGCAGTTTTTCCTTGCACTATTTGTTTGAAACAAGATTGTTAAAAATACTAAAATATAGGAAAATAGTCAAGTAAACATTGTTGACAGTGCTTAAAAATTTTGTGTTCGGTCAGAAACTTACCGTAAAAATGGTAACAAAAGATATTGTTAAGAATACTGATTGTGTTTAGAAAAATGTAATAACAATAATAGAAAATAACAATAATAGGATATGACAATTATAGCCCCACTTTGTAGTTACAGTGTTAGTATAGCATTAATATTATACTAAACCCGGTGACTAAGTGATAGCTTTAGCGCTCCCGTATCGCAGGTGCGGGGTTTCATCCTCTGACCGGGCAAGGTTGACAGTCTTTTACCCCTTTAGCGAGTCGATAAAATGAACACCAAGCATACTTGTGGGGCTAAACACTGGAGGTTCCTTGTTCGGCTGACCACTCAAACGGCACATCCAAGGTCAAAAAAACTTGGATGGGCACAGTAAGTCTTGACCAACTGGAAGTTTCAGTTGGCCAGTCCTTGGCCCTCCATATCCTGTCGCGTGACAGAATTAAGTTATCAATATTATACATTCGTTAATTAGAATATGTTAAGTGAGCTCCTATGAAAATTGTAAAATACTGACCAAATCCGATGAAGTATTTTCGCCCATTCTTGTTGTACCGACTCGTCTAAATCTATTCTTAAATTTGTCATTGACTGCTAAAAATAATAGAATTGAATTTAACTATGAGCTATACGAACAATATTACTAATTTTACGGAGCAAGTATTATAGCATCAAAACGTAGATTTGTTTTATTATTTTTTTGTATTATTTTTAACTAATTATAACCAAAAGTTCTTAACACTAGCCCTTAATTGTAAAGTTTTGAAATAGCATGTTGAGATTGCAATTTATTTTCTACGTTTTCAATCATGAAAAATAAATACGTGGAAAGTTGAAAAAAATGGATATATAATTATAAGAGCTCGAATTGCCAATTTGTATCGATTGTTTGAATTGCCAGGTATAGCAGCAATCAAGTATAGCAGCAATTAAGATATTAAATTTTCATACATATAAAAAAAGGTATAAATTAAAGCTATTTTTGAAGAGAAAATAGTATAGTACTTTATAGTACCATCGAACCAAAAAATAAATAAATAAAAATAAAAAATGCTATTTTCAAAAAAAGAGAGAGAGAGACCTTGAAAATAATTTCGAATTTACTTCAGCAACTCAATTCTTTATTTTTTAATAAAAGTAGAAAATAAAAGCAAAGCTATTTAGTCAGTTTTAAATTTTCTTCATTTGAAATCAAGTAAGAAATGTTAATAATACTAATAAAACATCTTCAATTACTTTTTCATCTACAAGTCAGCTCTGTACCTTTATAATGAAAATAGAAGAAGGGAAAAAAATGTTCATTTTCAATTTTCTTGAAAAGGAAATCGTCTTTTTCCAATGAATCTCCGGCTCATCCCCCCTCCCCCTGATAAGACTCCTTTCCTTTTCCTATTGATCGCTTGCTCACATAGAAGACCGCATTCCTGTCAGTTGATTAGTATGCGCTGTCACCAAAACCCCCCTAAAAGAGACTGACAAGGCACTTCTTTCCCCTCAAACACCCCCTTTTAAATGCTAATAATTAAGTCCCCCTCTTAGAATGCTCATATCCCGTGGCATCCAAATCCAGACAGGGAGGAGCGGCGAGGGGAAGGGAGGATTTTAAAAGGGAAATACCGTTTTGTAATTACAGTGTTCTGATGATACAGTCTTTAATTTTACTGAATCAGGTAGTGATTAAAGCTCGTTGTCACAGTCTCCCCCTTCCCCACCATATGACCATATCTTGTCAGAAGAGTTTAAATTGCTCGCTGACCACATTGGATAAATCAAAATCTTTATTCTATCTTTTCTCGTCAACAATTTCGTCGCCCCCCCACCCCCTATAAAATGTCATGGTTGCAGTTGTCAACGCTTTCTCGACTTTAAATTTGTCTTCCGTATGACTTTATGGGGTGATCCAGAGACGGGAATGGTGGTGATAGAAGAGTTTTGGAGATTAAAATTATGAGGTATTTGTCTGATGATTATTTCAAATTATTCGAAAGTTTGATGGAAATCGTCTGGAATTATAGCCTAATGATGGGAATTGAGCATTTCATTTATTTTAATTTAAGGCTTCAGTTGGATTAAAAATTTCATTTCAATCTTTGAAAATCGGTTATGAATATGATGCCAAAACTTTGTATCACATTACGCAAACATTTCAACTTTTGTATCATTTTAAATGTTAATAAAAAATCTGTAATAATGTAGAATGTTTATAAGTATGTGTACATGTATTTGTGCATGCATGTATGAACCGTATTCAGATCTACAATTCTGAACTGATCATATGTTCAAAGTTCTTCAGAATTCTCTCCGACCACCGGTTCGCGCACTACAACCCAAAGAAAGAGTTTTTCATAGGATTTAATAAATATTTTAGAATATAAACGATTTTCTAGCTTGCACCTTTAATCAATCAAAAAAGTAGTTTTTTAGCACGTTTTTATGAGTTGTCTATTGCGGGTTTCCTATGCTAGATAATCAAAAATGAAATTAGCGTTAATGATTTCTGGAGGTGTGATGACGTCGCAGAATTCGTATTTTAAAAATTATATAAACCAGCGCTAATTTTCTTAAATATTATCAAAATTTTTATAAAAAATTTAAATAATTTTAAAAAAAAGTCTTAAAACGTATATGTTTACCATTATAAATCCCTTAAAACTGAATGATAATAGTAAATAAACTACAAATTCAAGTTTCTCGTAAAAAAAAAAAAGTAAATAAAATATTCTCTTTGAGTTTTCGAATCCTGTTTTTTTTGTGGCTGCTAAGTTATTTTATAACCTCCTTACAGAATGTTTCTATGATTTTAGCCAATATAAAGTGTTTACAAATTTTTGTTCATTATTGAGTTATGGAAGTTTCGTTTCAATTGAATTGAAACAAAACTTGTGTTTAAACTCAATTTGTGAAATTTTGAGAAGAATCCTTTGAAGGAACCTTCGATTTTATTCCTTTTGTGGTAAAAACACTTAACCCTTGAAACTTCTAGGGAAAAAAAAATTCCCTCTATTTCATTTCCCAAGATTTATTATTTCCAATATGAAATTTTTTCAAAATATTTATTACTATTTTTTACATTTAAAAAAATTCAAATTAGGGTGAGTTTAATATCTAATGTAAGCATTGATCATAACCTTTCCCCTCCCCTATTAGCAAAAATAAGCAAATCAGAAACTGCGGCTCCCCCCCGTTTTGTAATTTTTGAACGGTCCCTGACAGTCAAATTGTAACCAGTATTAAAAAATAAATTTGGTAGATTCAGAATTTGCAAATGTTTTTGGTACTTTTAAATGTAGTTATCTCGTTGGGTACTCGCATGTTCTTTGGATTCCTGGGACAAAGACCTTTCATTGTTAATACACATTTTACACTTTTTAAGTTCAAAAGAATCGAAAATTCAAACTATTTTGTTACGCTAAAATATTTAATATTCACTTCAATAAGATATATGAATGCTTACCTTTAATGAAGATATTTTTCGATATGTTTCTGGTAAAATATTCTCTGATTCAGTATTCAGATGCTATCAAACAAAAGTGTTGCACATTGTAGCAGTTGTATAAAACTTAATTAATTCGACAACTGCATTTGAAAATACATTAACAATTATATATACTAGTTGTAAAAAACTTATAAGACTTATAAAGAGTTGTCCCAATTTCTCCTCACATTAATAGTTAACAAAAGATATAAGTTATTTCTTCGGTTTTGAAAATTTAAATTTTTAGACCACCCCCAAACTTTTTCTTATATACATTTCAACTATATTAATTATATGAAGGAAAAGAAATGAGAATGACTAGTAATGTCTAATTATAATTTAAGATAGATATTTAAGGTTTTGACGAGAAGAGGAATTCACTTTTATTTTAACTGAACATCATTAAAAGAAAGAAAAAAGAGAGAGAAAAAGAAGGAGAAAGAAAAAAAAGAAAACGGCTAGTTAATTTTTGTTTGAACTGTACATCTCATTGTTTTGAAGCAGTACTACGCATAAAAAAGTTAAACTATAAAAATTAAAAGTATAATAATAATATAATAATAATACTCATGAAAGAAAATCACAATCTCCAACTATTTTTTTTTTTAAAGTAAAAATATTCTGATGAAAATGAAATTCAAATTTCTTATTAAATGAACTATTGATTTTGTAAAATCAAACTCGTGAGCCACCAGATACATCAACTTAAAAAGAAAAAAAATTATATTTTTTCATAAAATTTATTAAAAGAACAAAATTTTAAAAAAACAAAAACAAATAAAATTTAAGAAATAAAATAAACCCAATATTAATAACTGTTGAATGTTTCAGATTTTTCTTTTCGTTTACATTAGCAAGTTCAATGTTAAAAAATATATGTAAAATGATATTTTTTTAATGTTTAACAGCTAAATTTTGTAAGATAGGATTTTATTTTTAAATAACGGCAGTAGATGGCACTAGTATATCTACTTGTTTAACTTTCTTTCTTGAAGCGGTTTACTTTGAAACACTCTGTTTGAAGGCGGAATTTTTAGAAAGCGAAAAATGGGGATTTTTAAATAGTACCACTTTGAAAGTTAATTTCAAAATATTAAAAAAATTTTCTACGGAGTTTTTATTTAGATGTTTCACAAAAATGGAATAATATCTTTAACCATTTGATTAAAAAAATATTTCAAAATTTATTTATTTATTTATTTTCGTAAAATATTATAAAAATAATTCTAAGATTTCATAATTTTAAAAAAACTGAATTTACTAATCAAAATTTCTCAAATTTACATTATTCCCCCAAATTATTAGCAGATTATCTAAAATTATAATTATTTGATTTCAATAAATAAATGAAAATATTGAATTAAAAATTTGTAAAAATATTAAAAATATTTGAGAACATTAATACGTGATTAGTTAATATGCTTTATATTAATTTGCTTTTTTTTGTGCTGGCGTCTGTAACAAATATATTTGTGATTTGATCTCAATCAGATTCAAATAAACTTAAATCAGGCATTTAAAGACTCAGAAACCTCTTTTATAGTTCCTATAACCAATCTTCTTTTAATAAGATAATTATCAGATTCAAATATGTACTTAAATGATTTTAGAAAATACGTTCAAAGACTCTGAAACCTCTCTTATGGTGATTATAGTAGTTGTGATATGATAATATCAGATTCAAAAATACTTAAATATTCTTAGAAAAAACGGTTAATGACTCTGAAATCTCTTTCAGAGTGCTTATAACCGATATACTTGTGATATAATCGTTATCAGATTCGAAAACTCTAAAAAAAATAATTAAAAAATATGGTTAAAGACTCTGAAACCTCTTTTATAGCCTCTATAACTTATGCACTTGTGATATGATCATTATCAGATTCAAAAATACTTTTCATTTTAGAAAATACAGTTAATGACTCTCAAACTTCTTTCATAGTGTCTATAACCCATACATTCAGGATATGATCATTATCAGATTCAAAAATAGTTTAATAATTTCAGAAAATTCAGTTAATGACTCTTAAACTTCTTAATGGTGCCCATAACATACAAATTTAGGATTTGATCATTATCAGATTCAAAAATATCTTTAATTTTAGAAAATACAGTTAATGACTCTCAAACTTCTTCCATGGTGTCTATAACCCATACATACAGGATTTGATCATTATCAGATTCAAAAATATTTTAATAATTTCAGAAAATTCAGTTAATGACTCTTAAACTTCTTAATAGTGCCCATAACATACACATTTAGGATTTGATCATTATCAGATTCAAAAATATTTCTAATTTTAGAAAATACAGTTAATGAATCTCAAACTTCTTTCATGGTGTCTATAACCCATACATTCAGGACTTGATCATTGTCAGATTCAAAAAATGCTTGAATAATTTTAGACAATGCAGGTAAAGACTCTCAAACCTGTTACATGATTGTTATAAAAAAAAAGTATTGATTATGACATTTCTTAAACTCTAAATTATAATTTTGGATTCTTTGCAATCAATCATATTTTTGATAATTTTAGGGTAGGTGTATAAACAAAGCCTCCGTGCATGGAAGTTGCAGTTTCAATGAATAGTTATTCTTCCTTGGTCACAGTCACAGTTATAGTTTTCTGAAAAACTAAGCAACTTAACGCTCGTTAGTTCAAATGTAGTCACAAAAAGAGATACATCATCAGCAATTATACATTGTTTTTAGTCGAACTATTTATGCATGCGCAGTTGGTGCAAAATTATAGACTCTAAACAGTGGATGTTTCTTTTTTTGGCCTTGGTATCTATCACTGTCAGAAAGCTTGCGGAACAAAAAATTCGCGATGATATGTAATCAACCAATCCATCATACTTGCGAAATTATCTTAGATCCATCATGCAGGCTACGTCCTCTTTTCGGTTGGCCATCAAAGGGATATTTTGATACAATGTTGCAGCAACGTTATAGCAATGTTGGATGAACCTCTTGTAGGAAGCATTTCATTATCCTGATTACACAGTGTGGTTTCAGACCTACGACACGGGCTTGTTAATGACCATGAGAAAACCCGGTTCACCAAATTGAAAATTTGCCTACAACATTGTTGCAAAACTGAATAGATAATCAGAGGACATTGATATGAGATTGGGCAATTGCATGTTCGAAACTTTATTTGAATTATTTTAGATGTTCATTGAAATGATTGGCGCATTTGGCGAAAATGCCGATTCCTTTTTCTTTCTTTTTCGCTTTTTCAATAGAAACAAGTTCCAGAATGTGTTAATGTTTCGACAGAAATAAAACGCATTGTTTCTAAAGGTTATCTTTTCAGTCACTGAATTATCAGTATATTTTTTTTTTAAAAATTAAATGATTAAAGGAGGAAAATTTTTGTTTTTATTATTAAGTGATTATTTCAAAACACTTATACTAAAAAAGACTAAAAATCACAACAGCGACATAATAAGTGAGATTGTTTTCATTAAAAAATTCGGCAATAAAGTTTGAAAATTGAATAAAGAGAAAAATAAGACAAAAATAAATTCTACTGGTTTTACTGTAGGAGGTCTTAGTGGTTTTCCTCTCCATGTAACGCAAATGTGGGTTAGCTCCATCAAAAAATCCCCCACGAAGGCAAATTTCTCCCAACGCTTGATCCAGGAGTTCCCTTGTCTTCTAGATTGGGTTCAAAATTACAAGGCTACGAAATTAGTGTTCGTAAAACTCTAAATTTTAGGTCTGCTGTTCAACGACGTTTAAAAAAAAAAAAACACATAATGTTTTTAATGTTTTCTTGAATTATTAATACATTTTTAAAAAAACCACAAGGGATTAATAAAAAAAATTCCATTTATTATCCCACTAGGGAATAAATTTTTTGTGGCTTTTAAATAAATACTTAAAACTTAACGAATTCGAGTATGAGGATTTCAAATCTCAATCTACTTTTAATCCTAAAACTACAGAACTACAATTTAAAACTTTCACTTGAAATTACTCTGATAAGTGAGAATTTGTCATGAATTAATCTGAGGAACATTTGCTTTTCCTCTTGCATGAAATTTTTTTAAACAGATTTTAGACATTTTCGTATCACTGAATTATAATCTGTAATCAATTTCACTCTCCAAGATACGTTTTTTTTTTCAATCGCGTTTTTAGTTTATTTTTAGTCAAAATGTACGTGCTCAAAAACGTTGCATATAACAAGGGGTCCCGCAAAATTTTTGTGGCTAATTTCTAACGGATTTAAGGAGCATCATTAGGATTGAAATTGCAGAGGAACTCATGCAAGAAAAAGTCGTAATACTACTTTTCCCTATTATAAACTGTTTCTTCATGTGCTTCTGACCAAGTCATAATAGGGAAACACCCTTAGCTGCAACATTTGTCGCAACATTACCCTCTGTTATATATAATGTTTTTAAACACGTACAGCGAGCCGAAAATAAACCGGTCTATTTTTAATAACTTTTGATCTCATGATAGGATCTTCGTATTCTAGGCATTCATCTCAGATATGCTAATTAGTTAGTGCAGACGATATTTTAAGTTGCGAAATCAGACACAACAACATACTTTCTCTGGATAAATGTACCTTGGATTCAGATTTCGGACACCCCTCCCAAAAAAATATAGAGGATAGCTGGAAAATACTGTCCCAATAGTTTGGTCAAGAGAGCACTCCAAAGTTTGGACCCTTTAATGTTATTTTTACCTTTTGCGTATTCCGCTATATTTCGAGAACTATTCAAGAGAATGGAAAAAGTTTTGCACACAATTATAAAATTCGTTTATCCAAAAATAATTTCATGCAAAAAATAATTTTCAGTAAATATTTATCATTTTTTATTATTTTAAATAAATGTTAAGTAAATGTTTATTAAATAAATGTTAAATTGTTTGGCATGTAGTTTTTTGCATAATTTTAAAGAATATTATTTTACGAAGGAAATACAAAGTATGTGAAAATCGTAAGAAAAATTGAATTTCAAAAAAGTCAATAATTTAAAATTTTATTTTTCAGGAACTATTTGACCAATTTTGCTCATTTTTTGTATTTTACAATATAAAATTATGTTCTTTAAAATGATGAATAAAAATTTCATACTTTTCAGCTCAACATTGTTCCAACCATTATTAAATAAAATAATCAAAAATAATATTTGCTAAAAGTTATTTTTCGCATGAAATTATCTTTGGATAAACGAAATTTTTAATTGTGTGCAAAAAAACTTCAATCAGCTTAAAAAGCTTTCGAGATATTGGGAAATACGCAAAAAAATAAAATTAACGTTAAGAGGTCCAAACTTTGAACCTCTCACCTGACCAAACCATGGGGACCATATTTACGACTACCCTCTAAATTTCTGATGTCAGAATCCAAATCCGTCGAAAAAAAGGTATGCTTATTCAGACAAAGTATGTTTTTGTGTCTGAATTCGTAATGTAAAATAGCTTCGGCACTAGCATAGCATATTTGAAGTCCTCCCCTCGAACTTTGAAGATTGAGTCCTAGAACGTGATGATTCGATCATTAGATCAAAGGATGTCCAAGGTGGTCCGTTCCTTATTTTGCGCAGAACACGTAAAAGAATTGATTGAGTCTTAAAATTCGTCAACAGGAGTTGTTTTATCCAGTTTTAAACTTACAGTAAAAAATCGCGTACTTTTCTAGCAATCAAAAAAAAAAAAAAAAAAAAAAAAAAAAAAAAAAAAAAAAAAAAAAAAAAAAGACTATGTCTGGTATTCTGTTAGGACTTATAGATTTGATTTACAATGTTTAAATTTATTTTTATTTTTCTTCTTTCAGTCAAATTTTAAAAACCAGCAGAGGGAAGTACTCTCACTAAAGAAAACGTTATTCACTAGTTTCTATTTGTTCAATGTCAAAATCACCGAGGCGAAGATAAACACAGATAACATAAGATCAGATGAAAAATTTCATTACTAATTCATTTATTTTATTATTTTTATAAAAAACTAGGTAGATAAACATTAGTAAAGTGAATGGAAAAGGAGAAAAGTATAATCAAAACTAAGAAAATATAGTCAAAATTACCATATTTCTTGCTCTATGAAAACACCAAATAGTGAACTGAAGCGCTTTGGTTTTGGTAAAATTAACAATAATATAGTGTCTTATGAGATAAAATTTAATACGTGTGATAAAATTTAACAATTTCATCAAGCTATCTTAGAGCATGGCATAAAAAACATTTATTTGGTTTCATTTACATTTAAGTTTTGTATTTTTTACTAATTGTTGTGTAGTCATGAGATATATAATTTTGAAAGCAAAAATCTCCGAGCAACCGTTACCATATGAAAGGAAAAATTACTAAGTGAATGGTTTAAATACAATATATGTTTTGGTTTTATTGACCAGAATTATGGTGTGTTTTTTTACGAGAAATTTCATTACCATACAGTACGGTACTTTTACCAGAATTTTTTTCTTCGTGTACATAGTAGGATTACGCAGTTTGGACACTCACGAGAAATCTTCATCGAAAAGAATTGGATGCGTAGTTTCCATCGAGATGGAACTTTGAAACACTGTCTGTTAAGGAAATGCTGAATTCATACACTTTGCCAGGAAAAAAAGAAGATAAATTTATACTAACTCTTTTTGTCTTTGGTTCTAAGATAGAAAAGTTCAAAACCACACTTAAACGAATGTTTAAAAATTTTGTCAGGCAGTGATTCAAAACTTCACTCAGGAAAATTTGACAATCGCAAAGTCTCCTGTTAGACAGCTCAGGGACTTCGTTTTATTTCGAATGTTTTGTTTCCTTACCATCTTTTTTTTATTACTTTTTTCATCAGAAATTGAAGGTCATAAATAGAAATATTTTATCGAATAAACCAAACATACAAACATTCTAAACATACTAAACATTCTAACGGTGATACTAAACATTCTAAACATACGAACATACTAAACATCCTGTCACTCAGTGACAGCTAGTGAGAGGAGGGCAAATTAAGATCTACTAGTTACAATTAAATTAAGACCTAAGAGTTACGGATCAGGGGGAAACATTGTTCAAGGGGAAAAAACATGAAAATTAAGGTATAAAAATTTCATTATCATTCCCCCAATGGTTTTCATACGAAACAAAAACAGAAATAATATTATTAACTTACTAACCATTACTATAGGCCTCACGAATCAAAGTTCATAATGTACTCAAATTACTTGCTCAAATATCTTAATAACTAATTATTTTCAGACTGAAATTCCCATTAAACTGAACACTTCTGCTTCGATTTCGCCGCAACTAACAAACTTGATTACTTAAAGAGAACTCAAAAGCCAATGAGTAAGAAGTCATCGGTAATTTCTTTTAATTGTGGACACAACTCGAAAGGTATATTTAAGAAATTGCACACACCTCAAAATGTGTGATTAGGAAAATGAACACTGCTCGAAAAGCGTATTTAAGAAAATGAACATACCCTTTTGATTTCGTTCTTCAAACTTCTCTTATGAAAATTAGCTTTTTTTAAAAAAAAAATTAAATAAATAAATATTGGTTCCAATATCACAAGAGTAAACTAATGGAGGCCTGTATTACTTATCACATTTTTCACTCATCACAATCATTTATCAAACATATCTTAAACAAGCGTTTCGAGCTATGTCCAGAGTAAAAAACTCACCAACGAACTTGTTCTCTGCAACTCAAACTGTTTTTACAGAATTTGAAAAGTAAGCCCAGTTGATGGTATATCCATGTTTAGAAATCGATTCAAATTAAATTCATTCTGTTCATAAGAATTCTTTTTAACATGTCATAACAAAAAAAACTAGAAAATCTATTTTCTATTTTTACAACATAATTTCATTTAGGTCCTAAATATATAACTAAACGAAAAAGGATTTTTCTTTCTTTACTTTTTTTTCAATATTTTAACTCGAATTTCGAGTTGTGTACATGTTCTTAAAGACGAATTTTTAGCTGTATCTAGAATAAAAGGCTCACCAACGAATTTGTTCTTTGTAACTCAAACTGTTCTTACAGAATTTGAAAAGTAACCCCAGTTGATGGTATATCCATATTTAGTAATCAATTAAAATTAAAATTAATCTGTTCAAAAAAAATTTTTTTTGACATTTCACTACAAGAAACTTACAAATCTGTCTTTAGTTATAAAATACAACTAAATAAAAAAAAATTTTTTTTTCGTTTCTCTCTTTGTCAATTTTCTTTAACTCGCATTTCGAACTGTATCCCTGTTCTTAAACACGAATTTCGATCTGTATCTAGAATAAAAAGCTCACCAATGAACTGTTCGTTTCCATTCAAACTGCTTTTAAAGAATTTTCAAAGTAACACCAGTTGACAGTATATCTATGTTTATTAATCAAATTATTTAATTCATTCGGTTCATTTCGCAGCAATAGACAAACAAATTATTTATTTTTACTTTTAAAAAGCAAATTATTTTAATTTTTAAGCATATAAATGAACATAAGATATTTTTTCCTTCAAAAAATATGTAAAATTTTTTAAAATATACAAATTAGATACAGAATTTAAATTTTTTTTCTCTTAGAACAGCTAAACTTCCGAGAACTTTCATTAAGAAAAGAATGATGGAAAATACTTCATTCTATATTCTACTTTCAAAAGATTCCATTTCTAAAATTTCTTTTTAATTTTTTTTTTCTTCGAAGATGCTGTGTTGATGAATGTTCTCACACAACATTCATCAGCAAATAGAACGCTTTCTCATTCCTTTTTAAGAACATCTAGTTCTCGGACAGCACGCAATAAGAAACTTGCATATATGGAAAGTGAAATGATGCATAAAGGGGAGGGCGTGATTAATTTATTTACATTAATGAAGAATCCATCCCTCCCTGTTTTTCTTTTCATGTCAACATCCCCCCCCTTTTCTTAATCCCCTTTTCTTTCTTTGATTCTTCGATTTCGTGAAAGAACAAAAGAGGCTCTCTTGCAAAAACAAACAAACGAAAAATGCATGAAAAAATTCGTTGAATAATAATGACAAAACAGGGACAGAACTGATTAAATAATACCAAGCAGAATGAGAAAAAAAAATTATAATAGTTCATAGATAGAAATTCGAGCGCAAATGCCCCCCATCCCCCTCATTTTCTTAGTCACGAGAAATTGATCAAAGAATTGATGAAGCATTGCTGCATTAGGATGGCGCGAAAACCTCCATACCTGTCTTAATTTTTTTTTTCCTTTATCGCCAATACGTGGTCTTCAAAAACAAAATATTTACTCGCAGCGTGAAAAATGACATCTACAACTCAACTCGAAGTATTCATTCACATCCAAAACCAAAGGGGTGGGCTTTGTTTTATGACCGATTTTAATCTTTTTCACCGCCCCTTTTCCTGTTCTAATTTCGAAAGGATTAATTATCCGTTTGTTTTGCTTTCTCTCTCTCTCAAAAATTCCCGATTAATGATGAAAGCGTGGAAAAGAAAGCAGGTGTCTTGATGTGCGCCTTGACACACTGAAAAATGTCCTTTTCAACCCTTTTTTTTAATATTTTGTCACATGTAATAATGTCTAATACTTTTTACTGCTTGTTACAGGTATGTTGTTAAACCCTAATTTCATTGGCGAATCTGCATCCTAATAATCCAGAGATTATTTTTCTATTCAAATTCATAGGTTTATAATTAATTATAATTATCATTGGTTTGTTCTTACATAATTTATGATATATTGTTACCATAGAGAAGCAGAAAACATCAGCTGTACAAGCTTAAAATGTTCGAAATCGTAATAGTAAAGTTTTATACTTGCAGTATGTGTACAGTTTTTATATTTCGTCACATGTAATAATGTCTAATACTTTTTTCTACTTGTTACAGGTATGTTGTTAAACCCTAATTTCATCAGTGAATCTGCATCCTAATAATCAAGGGATTATTTTTCAATTGAAATTCATTGGATTATAATTAATTATAATGATCATTGGTTTATTCTTACATAATTTATAATATATTGTTACCATAGAGAAGCAGAAAACATCAGGTGTATAAGCTTAAAATGTTCGAAATCGTAATAGTACCTATAGTTTCGTACCTATAGTATATGTACAGTTTTTTTGTCAACTGTAAGAATTTCTAATACTTTATTCTACCTGCTACTGGTAGGTTGTTAAACCATATTTTATTAAACAAATCTGTATCATAATAATCCATGGACTATTATTCTATTGAAATTCATGGGATTATAATTAATTATAATGATCATTGGTTTATTCTTACATAATTTATAATATATTGTTACCATAGAGAAGCAGAAAACATCAGGTGTACAAACTTAAATGTTCGAAATCGCAATAGTAAAGTTTTGTACTTACAGTATATGTACAGTTTTTATATTTTGTTACATGTAATAATGTCTAATAATTTCTTCTACTTGTTACAGATAGGTTGTTAAACCCTAATTTCATCAGTGAATCTGCATCTTAATAATCCAGGAATTATTTTTAAATTGAAATTCATAGGATTATAATTAATGATAATGATCATTGGTTTATTCTTACATAATTTATAATATATTGTTACCATAGAGAAGCAGAAAACATAAGGTGTACAAGCTTAAATGTTCGAAATCGCAGTAGTAAAGTTTTGTACTTACAGTATATGTACAGATTTTATATTTTGTTACATGTAATAATGTCTAATACTTTTTTCTACTTGTTACAGATAGGTTGTTAAACCCTAATTTCATCAGTGAATCTGCATCTTAATAATCCAGGGATTATTTTTCAATTGAAATTTATAGGATAATAATTAATTATAATGATCATTGGTTTACTTTTACATAATTTATAATACATTGTTAAAATAGAGAGGCAGAAAACATCAGGTGTACAAGCTTAAAATGTTCGAAATCGTAATAGTATAGTTTCGTACCTATAGTATATGTACAGTTTTTATATTTTGTCAACTGTAATAATTTCTAATACTTTATTCTACCTGCTACAGGTAGGTTGTTAAACCATATTTTATTAAACAAATCTGTATCATAATAATCCATGGACTATTATTCTATTGAAATTCATAGGATTATAATTAATTATAATGATCATTGGTTTGTTCTTGCATAATTTATAATATATTGTTACCATAGAGAAACAGAAAACATCAAGTGTACAAGCTTAAAATGCTCGACATCGCAATAGCAAAGTTTTGTACTTACAGTACATGTACAGTTTTTATATTTTGTCAAATGTAATAATGTTTAATACTTTATACTACCTGCTACAGGTAGGTTGTTAAGCCCTATTTTAATAAGTGAATCTGGATCGTAATAACCAGAGATTATTTTTCTATTCAAATTCATAGGATTATAATTAATTATAATGATCATTGGTTTATTCTTACATAATTTATAATATATAGTTAGCATAGAGAAGCAAAAAACATCAAGCATACAGTGCGCAATAAAATAAACGGATTATCCTGACTATCTTTTAATCTAATCATCTTATCTTCACGTTCTAGGACCCAATCTTAAAGGGTTGAAGGGGTGACCTCAAATATGCTAATTAATTAGTGCAAACAGTATCTTAAGTTAAGAAATCAGACACAAAAACATACTTTCTCTAAATATACATAATCTACATAATCTTTACATAATATCTACATAATCTTTTTTCAATGGAATCAGATTTCTGTCCTTCAAAATATAGGGGCTACCCGCAATCTGGGAAATATGGTACCAATAATTTGCTCAGGAGAACGGTCCAAAGTTTAAACCCTTTAAAGTTAATTTTACTTTTTGCATATTTCGCCATATCTCGAGAAATTTTTAAACGAATTGAAAATTTTTTGTATAAAATTATAAGATTCGTTTGGCCACTGATAATTTTATGCAAATAAAAGAAAAAATCATAATTTTAGTGAGTATTTATTATTTTTTATTATTTTATTTAATAATAGTCGAAAAATTTTTGAATTGTAAGGTATACAATTTTTTTACATCATTTCAAACTATCTAAATTTGCATGACAAAATGCAAAATTTGTGGGAAATCGCATGAACAGTTGCTGAGAAATCGAATTTTAAGAAATTCGTATATTTGTGGTACAATTTTCAAGCACTATTTGACTGATTTCGTACAAATTGTTTAATTTGTGATGTAAAAATAAATTCCTTAAAATCGTGTTAAAATGTACTTAACAATTCAACAATTTTCGACAATTATTAAATAAAATAATAAAAAATAAAAAGTATTTACTGAAATTTATTTTTTGCATGGAAGTAAAACGAACGAACTTTAGATTAAAAAAAAATTTATAATTGTGTGCAAAATTTTTTAAATCCACTTAAAAAGTTCTCGAGATATAAGGCGAAATTCGCAAAAAACTTAAATTAATATTAAGGTATCTAAACTTTAGAGCGTTTTCCAGAACAAACTATGGGGACCATATTTCCTAGATTATGGCTATAAAAGCTAAACATATTCAGAGAAAAAATGTTTTTTTTTGTCTGTTTTCGTAACTTTAAATATAGTCTGCACTAATTAATCTGCATATTTGAGGCCACCCCCTCAAACGATTAAGATTGAATCCTAGAATGTGAAGATATAACCATTAGATCAAAAGTCATTTAAGTTGCTAAATTTTTTTATTGATGCACTGTACAATCTTAAAAGGTTGATAACAGTATAGTTTTGTAATTACACTACAAAATTAAGATGTTACAGTTTTGTCATCAGGAAACAGGTTCACAGATAGAAATTTTAAAAAAAAAAGTATATTGGCTCATTTCATTAAAGAACTAAAGCAGTTCTGTATGTATACAATAATGAAAATTCTCCACGCAAGTCTTTTTTTTCCATAGCTAATATGTAGTCACTAAAAAAATTTATAAAAACCACCAAATCTTTGAAGAGAAAAAGAGAAGGGGAGTCAGATGAAAAAATTTCACAAGGACTATTTTGCTTACTTTAAATTACATGATTTAATTCCCCCAAAAAAAAACATTTTTCAACTTGCTTTTAAATTCCACATATCCTATTATATACTGCAGATTAAAAAAAATTCCAATAAAATTTATGTAAATTTCTAAACTGAAAATAAGAATGTGATTTTAAAAACAGGTTCTTAATTTAATCAATTGCATAAAATTTGTGTTATTAGAAAGCTAAAGTTTTAAAATATCACTTTTTAATCAAACAAACATGCTGGTCTCTTTTTGAGTGACATTGAAGCAATATTTTTTAAATTGCAAACTTTAAAATGCCAATTTTGTCATTTATTTCCTATCGGCAAAGTTCTGGTATTCTAAAATATAGGCATTTTAAAGAAAACAGAAAGCTGGCCAACTAAGTATGACGCAAGAAAACAATTCACAATGAAGATTCTAATTTGTAAAATGACGAATTACAAATTAGTATAGTATGAAACTAAAAAATACCTATTAATGTGAAGCTATAAAATACCTATTATAAAATATTCTATAAAATATCTATGCATTCTATAGAATGTTGACTTCGTAATAGCAATTTCATATTTAAATGAAAAGTATTTGTCTAGAATGTAAAAAAGTGTAAAAGTATAAAATGTCTAGATGTACTAGTTGTAAAAGTATAAAATGTCTAGATATTCTATATAATACCTGTGTAAAGTATTTAATAACTATATTTCATATTTTTCATGAAAGGTGTTTGTCATTTTATAGAATATTATAAACAATACCTACATACTATAGATTGAATAGGTATTCTATACAATACCTGGATAAAGTATACAATAACTGTCATGTTTCATACTTTGCTTAAAACTCCAGAGATTCCGTAAAAAACTTTGGTATTGTACAAACTGCTATCTTTTCAAATATTACCGATAACAAACCCAACAGTTCTCTTAACTTTTTTTAGTTTTTTTTTTAAAAAAACAGATTTAAAAAAAAAAAAATTTCAAGCATTATGCAATAAAAAGAATATTAGCTTCAAACGGTAATAAATTATTTATTTTTTTAAACTTCGTTCCATCGAACGAATTGTTGTTAGCGAGTCTCTCTAACGAAGAATCGAATTTCTTTTTAAACCAAAGAAATAATAATAATTAAGATTGATTGATTGTAACAAAGGTTCTATTGTTACCGTCGCAGACGACTAAACCACTTAGGTAAGCTCGGTCATCCAGTAAATTGTGACAGCGCTCTTTGCGACGAAATATCGTTTGCGCAAACAATATTTTGAAAGTTGCCATTTTTTTTAGATTTCAAACAAATAAATGAAAGTAATGTTTTTATTCTTCGTTATCTTAGATCTGTCGCAAAGGATTATGGGTATTTCAGTACTTGAATAAATTGATCAAGATGTATTAAGTTATGAGTGAATGCTGTATTCATATATTGAACGGAAATAATTAATTTTACAATTGAAATTCTAAACGATACAGTCTTATTAAATTAAATTTTCAATCTATAATGCGTATGGAAATAATTTTATCTTTCTCAATAAAAAATAAAATTAAAAAAACTGAACTTTAAAAGAATAGTCAAAATATGAAGAAGAACGTTGGACATTAATTTAATTTATTTTTCGATTGAGACAGGTGAATATAGAAGAAATTATTTTTATTCTTAAATCAGATTCATTAGTTTGAAAGAAAAAGTAAGCTTACAAATAACAGTAAACTAAGTTATGAATGTAATTGCATTTTCAGTAATAGGATAGGAAACGCAAAACAGTCTCTCTTAATTTGTTACGTGAAATTTTACTCTATAAATATAAATTGTCGTTTTCAACAATCTATTATTTAGACATCATGAACATGTTGCAACTAATAAAATGCAAACTCATTAAGCATTATTGTTTAAGTTTACCTTTTCCTATTATTAAAAAGTTGGAATGATATTTTCCTAATTTCTGTAACAATCATCCTAAATATAATTTTCTAATTTCATATTAATTACAAACAATTGCGTTAAAACACATTGTTTAGACATCATGAACATGTTGCAACTAATAAAAGGCAAACTCATTAAGCGTTATTGTTTAATGTTACCTTTTCCTACTACAAAAGTTGGAATTACATACTTTCCTAATTTCTGTAACAATCATATTAAATAAAATTTTCTAATTTCATATTAATTACAACATACAATTGTGTTGAAACATATTGCTACACAAAAATTGTGGATATAAAACTTTTTATAAAAACTTTCGAAGTTTATGATGTCGTTTTTAAGGAAAATATTCCTTTTCACTTATTGATAGCGAAAAATTAATGTTCGAAGATATATTAAAGATATATTAAGCATGTTAGTTATATCTTGTTCATTAGATTCATGTTTGATAAATATTTTAGAGAAGTTTACAAAAGTTATATTGGTTAATTAAATTAATGAGATTGATAAAAGTCACGTTCATAAACTAGATTGATGTTGTTAAGAGTCCTATTTGTTAATTTAGTTCATAAAAGTCAGATTTGTTATTTAAGTTGATGATATTGATAGAAATAATGTTTTCTAACTGATGTTTGATAGTGACAAGAGTCGTATTTTTTTAAAAAAATAAGATAACGATGTTGAAGCAAATTATGTTTGTTAATTAAGTGGATGACTTTAATAAAAGATGCATCTTTTAAAAACTTAGTTGATGATATTGATAAAAGTCTAATTTGCTATCAAAGCTGAAAATGTTGAAAAAGTCTTAATTGTTAAACAAATTGTTGATATTAATATCAATTGTTAAAAGTTTTATTTTTTAATTAAGAGAATCATTAGGGAAACATATTTTGCTTTCTGGGAATTTCCTTCATTTTTTACACCGTACATATTTGAATAATTAAGTTAAATTGTTTCTTAATTTTGCATTTATTTGTTTACAAAAGTAAATTTTTTTTTGTTGAATAATTTAGTACTTATAAGTTTAAAAGAAAAAATTAGAAACCAAACTTTAATTTTTAGAAAAATAAGCTTCACGCAAAACAACATTTAATATTCTCAGATTCTTTTTTATCAAAACGTTTGAAGGTTAAGATACATCACTATGGAGTTGACAAGAACAAGGTTTGCAGCTTTCGTCAAAGTAGTACGGCTAAATTTTTTTTTTTAAAAAAAAAATCATATTTTCTGTTTATAATTCATTTAATGAAATCCTAAGCCTTTTCTAAAATAAATAATATAATTATTCAGTTTCTAAGTTTCAAAACATTGTGATTTCTTTAGTTTTAAGTTTAGAGAATAGTGTTGATTAATTTTGGTTTCTTACAATTCCAAATAACCTTTGTTTCTTTCTTTGTATAAAAAAATTTTTTTTTCTTAGGAATAACTCGAATTAAAAATTTCAATATATGCCGTATGGATTAAAGTTGGAACTAGTTCTTAAACAAAGTTTAATTATAGTAATTATTTAAAAATATATAATAATTTCTCTTGAGTACAGAAACTACGGTTAAAACTTAATTATAACGTTCTGAAGTAATAATTTCTTATAAAATTTAATTTTGAACGCACTTTCCAATAACAAATTAAAATTAACTGAAACACATCCATTTCTTTTGTTTACAATTTCGTTACTTAGTCTCACTGAAATGCTAATCTACAGTGTATCCCTAATCATTAAATATTAATTGCTATATTTTTTTTTAATTTTTAAAGGAAATCTTTTAGATTATTAACAATTCAAAATCATTTGTGGATGAATTTTTTTCAGTGTTCCCAAATGGTTTTTGAACTTATCTGTTGTTTAAATCATTTTAAAATATTAAGAATACTTTATTTTATTTTTTTGTTCCTTCAAATGTAATTGTAGTCGAAAGATTGGAATATTTCGTTACAAGAGGAAGATTTTGTCACTTTGATTTAAAAGAAAGTAAAATCCATCTGGATTTTAAAAATCAATAGAAATTATAGAAAGTTTATTTAGACTTTAATTATTCCTCTGTTTAGTACTCAAGCAATATGTATACAACAATTGAAACTATATATTCTCAAAACGATCAAAGATTTGAAAAATAGTGGATAATCCTAATTTATAGATTTATAGACCGTAATGCAAATCCTTAGATTCCAAAAAGTAAGACACATAAAAAACGAGTTGTTCAAATTAATGTTTTATTCAAAATTTGAAACTATTTCAATTTTTTTTATAAGCTTATAAATTTTGAAACTCGTCTCAATAACTGAGTAGAAAAATTCAAAAACTAAAAATTTGATCTATAATTTTAAATTCTAAAAAAAAAATATTTAGAAATTATTTTTAAATTCCAAATCTATTAAACTAGTGCTTCCTTCTAAGTTAGAAGTATTTTTATATTTCTTAAAATATATATGGAAATTTTATTTATATGACTGAGTTGAAACATTCAATATATAAAAATTAGATTTAACCCCTAAATTCCAGGGAAAAAGGGACTTAAAAATGATTGCTAAATCTTAAATCTATTAAACTAGCATTTCATTCTAATTTAGAAGCTTTTTAGTATTTAAAAGAAAAAAAAAATTTAAATCCCCTCTATATGACTGAGTAAAATTAAATTGTTAAAAACTAGATCCCATTCACTAAATTCCAGAAAATAAGATAACTAAATCGATTGTTAAATTCCAACTCCAATAAACAAGCATTTCATTCTAATTTATTAAGTTCGTAATATTTTTTAAACAAATTTTGAAAACTCGTCTATGTGACTGAGTTGAAACATTCAGTAGTTAAAAATTAGATCCCAATCACTAAATTCCAGAAAATAAGATAACTAAATCGATTGCTAAATCCCAATTCTATTGAACTAGCATTTTATTCCAATTTAGAAGCTTTTTAGTATTTTTTTAAAAAAATTTGAAATCCCACCTATGTGACTAGTCAGTGGGATCTAATTTTTAACAATTGAATTTTTCTACTCAAATTCCAGAAAATAGGATAACTTAATTGATTACTAAATTCAAACTCTATTAAACTAGCACTTCATTCTAATTTATAAGTTTTTTAATATTTTTTAAACCAATTTCGAAATCTCGTCCATGCGACTGAGTTGAAGCACTCAATAGTTAAAAATTAGATCCCATCCACAAAATACAACTGAATCGATTGCTAAATCCCAATTCCATTGAACTAGAATTTTATTCTAATTTAGAAGCTTTTTAATATTTTTACGCAAATTTTGAAAAATACTCTATATTCCTCGTCTTTATAAAGTTGAAACATTTAATTAGCTAAAAATTAGATCCCTATCACCAAATTCCATGAATTAAGATACCTAAAAATGATTGCAAAACCCCAAAACTATTAAACTAGTATTTCACTCTAAGTTTGCAACTAATTTATATGTTTTCCGTATACTTACTTGAGTTATGTATTTGGAGTAATTAGTTATACTTACGAAACCGAGTTGAAATTTTCAATAATTAAAAATTGAATCTAGTTCTTTACAATGGTAGCATTAGACTTTTATAAGAGAACACTTATTTGAGGAACCTGCAGTGCCAAGTCATAATTTATTAAATAAAATACAAATCTCTAAATTCCCAATTGTTAAAAATTAAATCCCTATCACGAAATTCCATGAATTAAGATACCTAAAATCGATTGCAAAATCCCAAAACTATTAAACTAGTATTCCACTCTAGGTTTGCAACTAATTTATATGTTTTCCGTATACCTACTTTGAGTTATGTATTTTGAGTAATTAGTTTATACTTACGAAACCGAGTTGAAACTTTCAATAATTAAAAATTAAATCCAGTTCCTTACATTAGACTTTTATAAGCGAATACTTATTTGAAGAACCTGCAGTGCCAAGTCATAATTTACTGAATAAAATACAAATCCCTAAATTCCAGGTACTAAGATTCCTAAATAATCAAGCAACTTACCTCAGAAAAAGTAAATTAGGCACTTACCTGAAGAATAACATGATTTAATAGACGGAAACACGATTCCTCCCGTAATAAAACAATGATATATGACAATAGGTCTGAATCGTAAATCACGTTACTTCACGAAACGGTTTCAGATCTCGCCGACCAAAACTTCTTAATTTGACGCATTAATATGAGTCGACAGAAAAAGAGGCGGTAACTTCAAAAGGGATATTCTATTTCGAACAAATATTTAATCTTTTTGAAAGTGCTAAGCATTCTCCTCTGTTCTTAATGACAGATGAAAATGCTGCAAGTGTAATTCGGGGAAGGACCAACTTTGGTCATTCCTTGGAAATTAACGATTAATACCGCCCTTTGAATCGCTGAACGGTTGCAGTTTAATATGAATCAATGAGTATACTGGACTTTCATAATGAGAGTTTACGTTTGAAGCTGTTTGATTTATCCCGGAATGATAAAATTGAATTATAGAACAAAAGAATAAGAGTGAAAAATGTAATGACCATTAAACTAATCCTTGTTCATGGTTAGTAATTGTTTTAAAAAAAACTCGCTTATCTCGTTGTTATAAAAGTAAAATTATCATATTCTAAATATTTACCTACTTGGTAGTACATTAGATTTTGTAATAAAAAGCTTTTTTTTTTTCTTTGCAGGCAGTAAGTTGAATGTGTAAGAGTTTTTGAAATGTTACATTGTAAAGACTCTCGGATTCCGAATAAGTAATCAGATTTCATATTAAATATTAAAATTGTTCTAATTCTTTTTTAACGATTTTTTATCTTTTTGATTTTCAAATCAGAAATCTTTTATCAAGCTTGGAATCAAATGCAGAATTTTTTTTTATGGTTTTCTTAAATGCATTTTTTAAAAATTAAATTATATATTTCAATATATAAGGAAAAACATAAAGATTTACAGCGTTTTACATTATAAACCTATAAAATTTGAATTAAAACTAATAAAATACAAAATATATAAAAAATATCTTAAAAAACGAATTAGAAAAAAAATAACATTGGAAATAGTCAATTTTATTAATATAAAAGCATGAAAATCGGACCACAAAAAAAAGAGTAATTGCATAAAAAATATCATTTTTCCAAATTATAAATGAATCAAATCCTTCCGGTTAGAAAAAAAATTAACAACACAAGTAGCCAGAGAAAAATTCGATTTTTTTTCCAGTATCCTTTCTTTTCAAAGTTACTTTTTAATACATTAAGATACCGTGATTATTGGAAAATTCTTTCAAACGATTTCACTAAACAGTTTTATTTTTAGATTAATTCAGTTCAGTTCGTTTTGAAAAAAAAAAGTTCTCAAATCATCGACAGAGGAAAGACGATGTTTTTATCAAAAGATAACTATCGCTATTTTGCAACTAAGACAGAAAACGGATAATGGATATGGTAAAAGTCAAAAAAAAAAAAATTTTTTTATTCCAGAAAATTTTTTATTGTAAAGACAACCAGTGCGGGTGAATAAAACACGAATTTGGAGGAAAAAAGTAAAGAAAAATATTTGAGGAAACACTCAAAGAATGAACCGTAGAACATATTTCATTATTTTTTTATTTTCTCTTGAAAAAAAAAGAAGACAAGCAAAAATAACGTATGCACACAAACTAAAAGTATCTAAAAAATTAAAAATCGATTTCTACATTTCTAAAAGATCGTCTGCATTGTCTAAAAGGGGGAGGGTGGTAATAGGAAAAAAAGAGGAAATCTCATGAAGTTGTCTAGTAAATGGAAACTTAATTAAATAAAGGAAACTGAACAGTTTATTTGAAGGAATGTCAAAAATTCGAATATATCTTGTCAGCAGCAGTTATTAATGCTTTGACTTATGATCACATATTCGAATTTTTTTTTCTTCTGTTTTTTCTGCTTCTTCACCCCTCTCTCACAACTCATTTTTTTCATTTTTTATCGTTTGCCTGTTTTTGTTTCCTACGTCATCGGTTCGCCAAGTTTGTGATTATAAAACAATTAGGTTGCATGAAAGAGGAGTTTTCAGATTTGATTAGGGAAAAATGGGGAAAAAGTGTATTAGATGTTAAATGAAAAAGATAAGTGTTAGGAAGAAGTTGACACCGAAATTTTCTCTTGCTTTCCCTATTATTTTTCTAATTTAAGGAGAGCTCGCTAATAAAAAAAAAACTGAAAATTCCAGTCAGAATTTCAAATAAAAAGGAACTAAAAGATACAAATATGGTAAAGAAAAAAATAACAAAATAAAAAAAACGCTACCAAAAAAAGTAAATTAAATTTTGAATTGAATTACTCCTGATAACACCGAAAAAACACACAAAAACACTCAGAGGTGAAAATTTCGCAGACGACTTTTTTGCGTCTTATTTGAATATTTGATGAAAAAAAAAGCTTTTTTATGTGCGTGAAATGTATGGATGCCGGTTGACAATGATTTTTTTTTTTCAACTTCGAAAGTAAGTAATCTGTTAAGAAAGTACGTAATCTAGAGTACGCTTGTTTTAAGTTGATAATGTTACGCGTAATTTTTTTTTTTTTCATCTCATTTTTTTCGTTTGCTTTATGAACTTGATAGTATCTGAGATTTCTGGAGCAAACGATTCTTTCTTGAAACGTTATCAAATATTCCTTTTCGTTGTAAATGTTTTTTTTTCTTGTACTGAGAAATGGCAACGATTTTTCTTAAGTTAAAATTTATTTTCTCTGTCGCGAGTTAGATAAGAAGGTGTGAAATCACAGTGAAGGAGGGGGAAAAAAACTGTCGCTTTTTTAATTGCTTGCATTTGGCGAGGTGGAAAAAAAATCACTTACGGTACTTTTCACAAAAACTTAAGGAGTAGTGGAGTGCACAAATGATATTAAACTTGTCATTTCGTTGGAATAATCAGCATTAACATTAAGTTCGAACTACACTGCTAATGGTTTGTCCTATTCAATAAATGTCAGTATTTTGCCAAGCAGAAATTGCAAATGCATTTAAAATGTATTTTTTAATTACTTATTGTGGAAAAGTAAGTGCAATATGAACTTTTGTCTTACAAATAAAGCAAAACAAATTATCCAAGCTTGTTATTAAAGCTTCAGAGCAAATAAACTCGCATCATGAATGATATTAATTTTATAAAACTTGACAGAAAACAAATTTGCAAAAAGTAAGGGAATAAATGTAAAAATACATATGTATGATTTCGTCGTGAATATTATTTTATCAAAAGAAAAAATAATAATGATAATAAAAAAATAATAATAATAAAAAAATTATAATTTGAATCAGTTATTCTGATGTTGATGTGAATCCCACATTATGTTGATTTGGATTCGCGATTGTAATCAGTGAATTCTAATCAATTGTTTAATAATTCATAGTTTGTGTTATTTAAAATATGTTGATCTATTCTTAATTTAGTTTAAATCAGTATTTTTTTTATTATCTAGAATAAACTAGAGTTAATAATTAATTCTAATCTTGTTTAATGTTGATTAATCTAATCTTGTTTAATTAATAATTAATCTTGATTCGTAAATGATGTGGATTGGTAACAATCTTATTCGTAATACAATACAATTAAAGTTAATTGACTAATTTTGTAGTCATGGGAGATTTAAATCAATTGATTGTCATCCGTTTGATCAAATAAATAATTGAAACCATTTTAACAACGATTCTAATTTAATGATTAAAATCCATTGATTGGAATAAAAATCCGCTTGTCAAAATCTCAAATTTCGAATTAATTAAGAGAAATAATTAGTTTAATTCGTGAATAATTAGTTTAATTCGTTAGTTGATGACCCATAAATGTTCCGGACACATATTTCCATTCTTTAATTTTTCACAGCATAATGTATGATGCTTGGATATCTCTCTAGAAATAAGGAAATAAAATTTAAAAAAAAGAAAAAAACTAGGTTACTGAATAAAAATAAATGAAAAATTTTAAGTTCACAGTCAGAAACAATAAAGGAAAAAATTAGCGTGCCTCTTTAAAAATAAGAAATAAATGTCACACTAATCAACAAAATGTTCCAAAAATTTTCCCTCGACTCCAGAATCATTTCCTTCCCCCCCCCCAAGAGTTCAGACAGAAAAATAATTTGAACTCGTTATTCACGTCGCCTCAATGATAGACACGTAACAACCCGCCTACGGTATGTCATCTCGGTAAAAAAGGAGAACGATTTGATTTATGTCGCCAGGCATTGACTCCATCTCCATCTCAACACGCCAACTCCTACGAAACCAATCTCTGTAAATAAACGTCTTGTGGAGGTCAAGTTCATTCAGAACCTGGAAGCCTCTCAAATGGTGAAGAATCTTTGCCAGCAACACAAATCAACCAGAGGTTCAAAAACTTCCGCAACCCTGCTCTGGTTAGTATGCAACATCATGAGCGATATTTTGATGTGCAGAAGATGGCTGGGCCCAGGTAGAATTAAAATCGTAATCGTCTTGTTGCTTTGTCTCATACCTCATAAAGAATTTGAAATTTTTTGAGGCCAGGAGATTGCCCAATAAATTGCTCGTATTTTCCTTTTGCTATCTACTTATGATGACTTCTTTTCATCTGGCAACCTGAGACAAAGTGGTAATCTTGTTGGCTATTAAAAGTCACATCAGGTGCAGCTGGTGTCTGAGTTACAAATTGGGCACCTTTTTGGTTGAGACGTGGGTGCGGAAAGCTTTATTGATTCATCAATATTTTATACATTCTATTTTTATTTTATTTTTAATCTCGCAGCTCAGTTCTTTTCCTCGTTTGTGGTAATTTCAATAGCGTTTATGACGAAAGGTTCTGTGAACTCGTTGGTAAATCTATTTCGTGACTTCAAACACCCATACTATAAAAGGGCTTTTCTTTTTTATTTGATTTGAAATTTGCATAAATGCAGTGATTTATTTCTATATGCATTTCAGGATTTACAAAAACAAGTATTAGATGCGCATAATAAGAATTAAATTGGATATTTCTCTGCGGCTCGTGGATGATTTATGACTATTTTAAATATCTACACTGTCTAAAACAAATTGGCTTTGCTGCATCGTAAACGTAACATCGTTCAAACTACTTTTACACAAGCAAGAAGTGTAGTTTTATAGATATTAGTTGCAATGTTTGATAAAAGGGACATTTTTTTCTGTCTAAACACGGTCTACAAATTGGTTAGTTAACATCGTAAACATAACAACGTTTAATTTTCTTTTACACAAACAATGAATGTTTCAGCTGTATTAGTCTACATTGTTTTATTTTATTTTATAACGGTCGTTGAACAGCAGGACCAATGTTGGATTTACGACTACAAATGTTCAACTCAGTAGTCTTTTAATTTTGAACCCAATCCGGAAGACAAGGGAACACCAGAATCAAGTATAGTTAGAAATTTGCGTTCCCTCTCCACGTAACACATCTGCGTTACATGGTGAGGTAAACTACGAAAAACTTCCATGGTTAGCCTGGTGACAAGGGGATTCTAACCCATGATACGTCAACCACAGAGGATATTTTATTTCAGCACTGTGTTCGGTGCGAGCCGGGTGTGAAATATTAATCGACAGCCATCACTGGTATTTGAACCTGGATAATCCGATTAGGAAGAGAGCTTTCTTGGTAAACGGGGCAGTTTTTTTCAAAATTAATCTTATTTGAAATGGTAAAATATTCGGCAAGATCATCAGCATATTATTGATACTTAAAATTACTGGTTATATTTAATTATGTTGTTCAAATTTAATAGGCATGTTATGCATATTTAACTTTTTTTTAAAATTGATTTTTAACTGTATACCAAATACAGCTAAAATTCATTAAAATGCCAATATAATTAAATTGTACTTAGGATTGCGTAGAAGATTAATAAACAATAATTAATCTTTATTTGGATTGCATAAACCTCTTGTTATATAAGTCATTGGATCAGTTTTACCACGGCTAAACGTGATCCAACGATTCATTTCTAAACTAGAAGACCAGCTTGGTCATCTTTAAAAATTATTTTCTGCATAATATAAACTTTAATGATATTACAGTCGAATACATAGCACAACTTTATTAAAAATATTCTAATTCTCTAACCACTCCTCCTTATAATTTTAACCTGTATTTAAACCAATACTTTTCACCACTTAACTGTTACCAGCGTGAAAGTAATTTGATTTCATTTTTTTAATATTTACAAGAGATGTTCACGGTATTAGCAAACTTCTCTATGTATAGAAATTTAGTAATAATCTAAAATTTGTCCAACAACTATTAAATCACACAAACTAACATAGTACCTACCGTCATTCGGGGGCTACTTTGTGCAGCGGGGGCTACTTTGTGCAAATTCGAATTTGGCATTTTTTTAAGTGCTGCTATTAAGTATTATGTTTATTTCACGTTAAAAATGTGTGGAATTTGAAGATAGAAGTCTCTTCTATTACTTACAATTTTTTCATTATCAG
>NC_092207.1:28692956-28699963 GCF_043381705.1 Parasteatoda tepidariorum | reverse complement strand
GTGATTTTGACAGAAACTGAAGAGCAAGTTCTGTCATGTTCATTCAAGCATGTTATGTTCAAATTTATCAATATTATAAATGTTAATGAATGTGTGATAATTATTATTTCTTAAATTTCATCCATTTCAATGTTCAAAAATGTATATGGTTTCCTTTTGTTTAAACTCAAATGTTTTGAAATAAACATTCTTTTTAAGAAAAAATTCTTCAAAAAAAAAATGGTTTTTTAACGCTGAAAATTATTTTTAAACTAATATCTTCACATATCTTGATGCTTTTGTCTGTAAAAATGTCAACAATTAACTTTTTTAACAATTTTATCTCAATATTTTACTAAAAACATGATTATTAAACTGAATTCCTATCGCTGCACAAAGTAGCCCCATTTGGGGGCAAGGTATGTTTTGACTTATTATTCGTAAATATTACATACAAATAATGCCAATATTGATTAAATTCACTCGTCTGTGTCCAGTGTTATCGATATTATGAATATAATATCGATAAATTTTAATAAAGTTTGAATTAACATAGTTTTTTTACTTGTCAAAGTTCAAAAACTGCTAAATCCTGCACAAAGTAGCCCCGAATGACGGTAAGTATTAGTTTGGGGCAGCAGCAGAAACATTAAAATTATTTCCCTCTCTTTTGTGAGAGATAAGATAGAAAACTCATCACAATGCTCCATTACGTGACGTACTACTTCCTCACGCACCTCTCGAGCCATTCTTTAATTATCGTGAATCATATATATGCTATTTTTATTTTATTTTATTTTATTTTATTTTATTTTATTTTATTTTATTTTATTTTATAACCGTCGATGAACAGCCGACCCAATCTTATGGGTTCACGACTACTAATGTTCAACTCCGTAGCCTTGTCATTTTGAACCCAATCCAGAAGACAAGGGAACTCCTGGATCGCGTATTGGGAGAAATTTGCCTTCGTGAAGGACTTTTTGATGGAGCTAATCTGCATTTGCGTTACATAGAGAGGAAGACCACGAGAACCTATCACGATTAGACTGACGGTGAAGGGACTCTATCCCATGATCCGTCTACCACTGAGGATATTTCACGTCAGCACTGTGTTCGGTGCAAGCCGGATGTGGATTCGTGTCGACTGGGATTCGAACCCGGTTCGCCGCTTTGGAAGGTGAACGCTCTATCCCCTGAGCCATCGCGTGTCATATATATGCTATTACTGGAAAAAGGCAAGCTCTGTCACCAATATCTTGTATGACAATATACATAAGCACCGTTTATGTTTAAAATTTCAGCAGCCATTTTAGAAAGGACCAAAAATAAAAATCTAAAAAATTTACTTCGTAACTAAGTTTTCATTTCAATAAAATGCAAAATTACTAAATACTTATAACTAACTATTCAACTCTACTTAAATTATTACTTAAGACAATTTAACAAAATTAATAATAAGTATAGTGTTGCCAATAGATTGAGAATTACCCGAGTTTATGGTGCCACGTAAAAGAAATGCAAATATAGACTAACTTTGTTTTAGAAGTTTACATTTCAAAAATTAGAAAATGCAGTGGATAAACAAATGATTATTAAGTTGGCCAAATGTCTATAAAACAGTTCAATATATTACATATTAAGTCAATAAATGAAAATGATGCATTGCACTGCTTTACTGCACTGTAAAAAATGTGGAAATTTTTTAGGTAAATACTGCTTTAAAATGTAGTCCATATAAAACTCTTATTAAAATTTACTAGTAAATTACGCGGGAAGAATAGTTTTTATTAGCATCGGTAGAAAACTCTGGTGGATTTATTCTACTATTTAATACCTCACTTAATTTCTTCTGTTTTTAAAACTAATTCTGTAGCGTGGCGAAAGAAACGAGCCAACAGATTACAGACTTCGATTCTGAAGCTGGTTTCAAAGATTCTTCAAAAAAAGTTCTGTTAGATTTTTAGATTTTGTGCTATGCATTCTATCTTTTCCTTATGAATTTTGACCTATATTTATTTTTTAATTTTTCCATAAAGTTTGTAAAATAAAGCTTCAATTTGTGGTCAAAAGTATTGGCACACTAAACGATGGAAAATGTCATTGCAATCTCGTTCTACAGGTGTGTTTATTTAGCTATAAATATGTTCCTGATGCTAAGAACAAAATATAAAAAAAAAAAAGGTTGATTTAGTGTTCTGAGAAAAATTTAGCGATCATCAGCCAAAGAGGCCGGAAATCACAAGTTCGGAGGAACAGATTTCTATCCCTAATTTGATTTTACAATATGAATATTCTACGAATTTGAAAATCATGTTAACAAATCTTATATTTTCATAAAAAAACAAAAACGATTTAACAATCCCTTTCTTGAAAATACACACGAATGATGACTTTGACTTTTTCATAAAATACAAAAAGTGACACTTAATTTTTTTTTAAATTTTAATTCCTGCACACCGAAAGAAAAAAAAACATAGCCATCAAAATATTCCTTTTTACGATTGGACAATGTTTGGAACAAGATTTACCATGATGTCATGAAAGAATTCTAATCGATCTTATCATAAATTCCCTTTTTTTTCCCCATGCCTTTAAAAGATGGCCCATGTTAAACGCTGACAGCGCCCCCGTAAAGACTTTTGCAAAAGATCTTGACAAATTAGTCGAAAATGGGCTTTTACTACCCGTTCTGCCCTTTTTCTTTCTTCTCTATTATTTCTTTACCTTAACAGTGGCTCAATTAGTTTTTTCAATTGAACCATATAAAAGAAAATGTTTAACCGAGTAATTGTTCTTCGCCATTTTTTTTTCTCCCTTCTTTAATTCAACCTCAGTTAAAAAAGACAGCGGACAGACCCTTGCTAGTCTTTTGTCAAGCATTTTGTCTCTTAAATAAGCCATTTCAAATGGGTTACCCTTTACGGGGAAAGGTCCGCATTTCTTTTTATCTTTCCTTTATTTTTTTACCCGGAATAGGTACTGTACCTTTCTTTTTAGTTTGAAGCAATTAAACAAAGAAAAGATAAAGAAATGGTTGAAGGGAAAAAGAGCTGCTGAAGAGTTTTTTTTTTCCCCTTTGAAAAGTTCATGCTGTCCCTGTGTCGCTTTTTCTCTTCGTTTTTACTACCGCGATTCAAAAGATTTTTTTTTTCTTTTTTGTTCCTTCTTCTTTTCTTTCAGCCTTTTCTTTTCTTTTTGCCACATTTCACTTGTTCTGTAATTGTCGACAAAACGTGAACGTTGAGTGAGAAGAAACCGTGGTTCTTTGAAATGAACCGTTACGCTTTTACCTTCACTGCTTTCGAATTCTTAATAAAGTCGTCGGTGGATATGAGTAAAGGAATGATAATGGACCGACAGCTGAAAATGAATGCATAATTTCACAAATAATTTACCTCCTCTCAAAAATAACGCTTTTGACGCCAAAAAAACTGTAATACATTTAGCAGATTTCAATAATATTGCTAAGAGATAGCTAAAGGTTTTGTTTTGAATATTTTTTTTCTTTCTGAACTTTATGGTTTAGTAGGTAATTATGAAATGATATATAAAATTTAATTCTAAACAGTTAAATATTTAAAATAAATAAAATTATAATGTGGAAGTCAAACAAATTAATAATGTTTGAACGTAAAATATCAAAACATTTTTTGAATATTCCGTCATAAATTCGAACTATACGATAAATGAACTATACCATATTGAGATAACCAACTAGGTTTTCATGTGAGTAGAGAAAACCACTCCTGAAACAGTTGCTGTCCATGGTAATAATAATGAGGGGTGAGGAGTAAAATTATCTATCGATAAATTCGAAAAAAAAAATTACATATCGATAAATCTATAAATTCGAGATAATATGTATAAGTGACCACACTACCAAGTAATACATAATGTGACAACATTGCGCACCGGCTGCATCTACTTCCTAGACAAGCATCTCCTTTGAGCTGGTTAGGCATCAAGCAATCCCCGAAGATTGAACCTCGTTCCTATGCAATTATATCTTACAAGGAAAACTAGGGAAGTGTGACTCGCCAATTTTGAAATAAACTAGTGGGATGTATGCCTTATGAGGAATAATTTCAGGAGACAACATTCGTTTCGGCCCATAGAAGGTCCTATGAGAGATAAAAAGTAATTCAATATATAGAAAAATCGGTATTTTATTACTTCAATGCAGACTATTAGTTATTATAATTGTCTGATACTCCAATTAATTTTGTGGTACTTTCACGTATTATATAATGGATATTTATTGTCAAAATAGATTTCGAAAATTTTATATATCTGCAGTTTTTCAGGAAAACCAGTTAGGTTAATTTAAAAAAATAATTGACATCAAATTTTTTAAATTTTTTTTTTCAAAGAACTTTCCAAATTAATTGAAGTATGTAATTGCAAATCAATTAATTAATTAATAATTAATTAGCAATCAATTAATAATTAATCAACTATTAATTAATTTTTTGATTAATTTATTAATTAGCAAATTAATTCCAAATCAATTGGATTATGAGACAATTACAATAACTAATAGTCTGCATTCAAGTAATAAAACACCGATTTTTCTATATATTGAATTATTTTTTATCTCTCACAGGACCTTCTATGGGCCGAAAAGAATGTTAATTAATTTATTAATTAGCAAATTAATTAATTATCCAATTAATTAGAATATGAGACAATTACAATAACTAATAGTCTGCATTGAAGTAATAAAATACCGATGTTTCCATACATTGAATTATTTTTTATCTCTCACAGAACCCTCTATGGGCCGAAACGAATGTTGCCCCCTAAAATTATTCCTCATAAGACATACATCCCACTAGTTCATTTAAAAATTGGCGAGTCACACTTCCCTAGTTTCCCTTGTTAGTGCCTTAACCAGTTTGCCATCGTAGCTATTGTATCTTTAAATTTCTGACATAATTAAAAATGGTTTTACGTGGATAAAGAATTAAAAGAAATACCAAATTGCTAACCTAACGCTAGAATGGAATGTGTAAAATGTAAATAAAAGCCTTACTGTCCGGTATTACGTATAATTTTAGCCTAATAAATAATAAACAATTTAATAACGAATGAACTGAGTACCTGTTTCATTTTACAATCGTCTACTCATGTTGTCTAATTTTCATGTCATTAAATTTCTGCCTTATATGAAGAAAGTGCTCAAAATTTAGTTGCAGATTAGGTTTCCTTAATGCGTCATGCTGATGGGGAAAAAATTAAAATATGCACTAACATATAGAATTTGTATGACTTAAAAATATGTAGATTAAAGTAAATGAGAAATAAAACTACTGCTGCCATTTTTCACACACATTCTTTTTTAGTCTAATAAAATGCGCACATGTTAATGACTAGTACCTGTTTCTGTTTTATTTTGCACCCTTTCTAATAGCCTAGTCTAATATTCATTATAAAATTCCTTCCTAACATGAAGAAAGTGCACTAAAACAGCCTATTTAATTTTTCAGAAAAATCGCACCTCAGTACAATGCAGGAAACTCACAAATCAGAAAAATTTGATAATTAATCTATAGTTTATTTAATTAAAAAAAACTATTATGTTAACTATAATGTTATTTAATTTGCGTTGATATGCTTTTTCTAAACATTTTTAAGATAAAAACATTTTTAAGAAGAGTACCGTGTCCATTGCTATTAAAGACTGTCCGTTATGTTAGGATTCCAACACCTCTAGTCCCGCAGTGGACTGATCGTATAGACGCGGTTCCCAGTAGCATCACTGGCTGAGGTCAGTTAGCGGGAGGGTGACCACTTTGATCGGACTGCATATAGGGACTGAGGTTGCAGGGTATCGGTCCTCGTCAAACTGTTCCACCAGAAAGTGCTCGACTTCGCGTGCAGGTCGTCGGACTACCATAGCAGAGAAATCATACCCTCTGCAGAGGATCAAAATTGCGATGGCAAGTCTTCGAATCATCCTCAGGAATGTTTCTCAGACCGTCGTCAATAGCCCATGTGCGACGCAAATAAAGTACCTACCTACCCGAAATTTATGTACCTAAAAATTTATAATAAGATTAATTCTTATCAAATGAAAACCACTTTTTTTAATTTAAAGAAATAAATATCGTTGGAATTCTTAAAAAGCATAGCATCTTACAATGCCTGTTTTTCTCTAAAAAAGTGATATTGTATAAAAAAAAAAAATCCAGGAATCAGTACTTTTAGAAATGTACGTGACCTTATCATTACATTGTAAATCTCTATACTAACAAAAAATCTTGAGTCCAATTACATGTAGTTGATAATGCACACTATGCAAAATAATAAAAATAAATTTATAAATTTTTATATCGTTTGAATGAGTTAAAAATCAAAATCTGCGCAAAAGTCGGTTGAATATTTTATGAGTTAGGTTTTCAAAAATTGTAAATTCAAAATTTGATTTATCAAAACCCTATGCTCTCAGATTTTGTATTTATATAACTTATAATTCAAAATATTCTCGAATATTAGTAAATGGAATAATAAATAATAATAAAAAATTGATTAAAAAAATTATGAAAAAAAATGATGAATAAAAAATTATTATAAAAATGATGAAATAATAAAAAATGATGAAAAATGTTTCGATTCATTTGAAAAATACTCGAAATGTGGAAAAATATGCAGAATTTCTTTATTTTTATTAAAGGGTCCAAACTTTCGACAGCTCTCTTATCCTGACTTTAACTGAATAACTATGACGAACTACTGAGACCGTATTTTCCAGATTACGGCTGCTACCAATATTTTGAGTGTCAGAAATCCAAATCCGTAGGGGAAAAAAGTTGTTTATTCCGAAAAAGTACGTTATCGTCCGCTCTAGTTAGTTAGAATATTTAAGGTTAGACCCCTCGAACTACTAAGATTGAGTTCTAGTGAGTGAAAATCCGATCAATAGATTAAGAATTATTCACTTTGTTCGTTTTTTTTTTCCTCGTTTTTTTTCGATTTTTTTTTTTTTTTTTTTTTTTTTTTTTTTTTTTTTTTTTTTTTTTTTTTTT